>NW_027369736.1:0-40639 GCF_046119375.1 Phyllobates terribilis | reverse complement strand
CATGATAAAGAAGATTCAAAGAGAGTGAGATGCCAGCTCCTTTCATTCAGTCAGTAGCTTCAAACATTTCTGGTATATGAAAAACATGTTTTTCAATGGCAAAAATCAATGAATATTGTAAATGCACAAACAGTAATATCTCCACATTGCAAGGTGCAATTCTGAAATTTTTTGCTTTTTCCTGCTAATCCTAGCATGATAAAGAAGATTCAAAGAGAGTGAGATGCCAGCTCCTTTCATTCAGTCAGTAGCTTCAAACATTTCTGGTATATGAAAAACATGTTTTTCAATGGCAAAAATCAATGAATATTGTAAATGCACAAACAGTAATATCTCCACATTGCAAGGTGCAATTCTGAAATTTTTTGCTTTTTCCTGCTAATCCTAGCATGATAAAGAAGATTCAAAGAGAGTGAGATGCCAGCTCCTTTCATTCAGTCAGTAGCTTCAAACATTTCTGGTATATGAAAAACATGTTTTTCAATGGCAAAAATCAATGAATATTGTAAATGCACAAACAGTAATATCTCCACATTGCACGGTGCAATTCTGAAATTTTTAGCTTTTTCCTGTTAATCCTAGCATGATAAAGAAGATTCAAAGAGAGTGAGATGCCAGCTCCTTTCATTCAGTCAGTAGCTTCAAACATTTCTGGTATATGAAAAACATGTTTTTCAATGGCAAAAATCAATGAATATTGTAAATGCACAAACAGTAATATCTCCACATTGCAAGGTGCAATTCTGAAATTTTTTGCTTTTTCCTGCTAATCCTAGCATGATAAAGAAGATTCAAAGAGAGTGAGATGCCAGCTCCTTTCATTCAGTCAGTAGCTTCAAACATTTCTGGTATATGAAAAACATGTTTTTCAATGGCAAAAATCAATGAATATTGTAAATGCACAAACAGTAATATCTGCACATTGCACGGTGCAATTCTGAAATTTTTAGCTTTTTCCTGTTAATCCTAGCATGATAAAGAAGATTCAAAGAGAGTGAGATGCCAGCTCCTTTCATTCAGTCAGTAGCTTCAAACATTTCTGGTATATGAAAAACATGTTTTTCAATGGCAAAAATCAATGAATATTGTAAATGCACAAACAGTAATATCTCCACATTGCAAGGTGCAATTCTGAAATTTTTTGCTTTTTCCTGCTAATCCTAGCATGATAAAGAAGATTCAAAGAGAGTGAGATGCCAGCTCCTTTCATTCAGTCAGTAGCTTCAAACATTTCTGGTATATGAAAAACATGTTTTTCAATGGCAAAAATCAATGAATATTGTAAATGCACAAACAGTAATATCTCCACATTGCACGGTGCAATTCTGAAATTTTTAGCTTTTTCCTGTTAATCCTAGCATGATAAAGAAGATTCAAAGAGAGTGAGATGCCAGCTCCTTTCATTCAGTCAGTAGCTTCAAACATTTCTGGTATATGAAAAACATGTTTTTCAATGGCAAAAATCAATGAATATTGTAAATGCACAAACAGTAATATCTCCACATTGCAAGGTGCAATTCTGAAATTTTTTGCTTTTTCCTGCTAATCCTAGCATGATAAAGAAGATTCAAAGAGAGTGAGATGCCAGCTCCTTTCATTCAGTCAGTAGCTTCAAACATTTCTGGTATATGAAAAACATGTTTTTCAATGGCAAAAATCAATGAATATTGTAAATGCACAAACAGTAATATCTGCACATTGCACGGTGCAATTCTGAAATTTTTAGCTTTTTCCTGTTAATCCTAGCATGATAAAGAAGATTCAAAGAGAGTGAGATGCCAGCTCCTTTCATTCAGTCAGTAGCTTCAAACATTTCTGGTATATGAAAAACATGTTTTTCAATGGCAAAAATCAATGAATATTGTAAATGCACAAACAGTAATATCTCCACATTGCAAGGTGCAATTCTGAAATTTTTTGCTTTTTCCTGCTAATCCTAGCATGATAAAGAAGATTCAAAGAGAGTGAGATGCCAGCTCCTTTCATTCAGTCAGTAGCTTCAAACATTTCTGGTATATGAAAAACATGTTTTTCAATGGCAAAAATCAATGAATATTGTAAATGCACAAACAGTAATATCTCCACATTGCACGGTGCAATTCTGAAATTTTTAGCTTTTTCCTGTTAATCCTAGCATGATAAAGAAGATTCAAAGAGAGTGAGATGCCAGCTCCTTTCATTCAGTCAGTAGCTTCAAACATTTCTGGTATATGAAAAACATGTTTTTCAATGGCAAAAATCAATGAATATTGTAAATGCACAAACAGTAATATCTCCACATTGCAAGGTGCAATTCTGAAATTTTTTGCTTTTTCCTGCTAATCCTAGCATGATAAAGAAGATTCAAAGAGAGTGAGATGCCAGCTCCTTTCATTCAGTCAGTAGCTTCAAACATTTCTGGTATATGAAAAACATGTTTTTCAATGGCAAAAATCAATGAATATTGTAAATGCACAAACAGTAATATCTCCACATTGCACGGTGCAATTCTGAAATTTTTAGCTTTTTCCTGTTAATCCTAGCATGATAAAGAAGATTCAAAGAGAGTGAGATGCCAGCTCCTTTCATTCAGTCAGTAGCTTCAAACATTTCTGGTATATGAAAAACATGTTTTTCAATGGCAAAAATCAATGAATATTGTAAATGCACAAACAGTAATATCTCCACATTGCAAGGTGCAATTCTGAAATTTTTTGCTTTTTCCTGTTAATCCTAGCATGATAAAGAAGATTCAAAGAGAGTGAGATGCCAGCTCCTTTCATTCAGTCAGTAGCTTCAAACATTTCTGGTATATGAAAAACATGTTTTTCAATGGCAAAAATCAATGAATATTGTAAATGCACAAACAGTAATATCTCCACATTGCAAGGTGCAATTCTGAAATTTTTTGCTTTTTCCTGCTAATCCTAGCATGATAAAGAAGATTCAAAGAGAGTGAGATGCCAGCTCCTTTCATTCAGTCAGTAGCTTCAAACATTTCTGGTATATGAAAAACATGTTTTTCAATGGCAAAAATCAATGAATATTGTAAATGCACAAACAGTAATATCTCCACATTGCACGGTGCAATTCTGAAATTTTTAGCTTTTTCCTGTTAATCCTAGCATGATAAAGAAGATTCAAAGAGAGTGAGATGCCAGCTCCTTTCATTCAGTCAGTAGCTTCAAACATTTCTGGTATATGAAAAACATGTTTTTCAATGGCAAAAATCAATGAATATTGTAAATGCACAAACTAATATCTCCACATTGCAAGGTGCAATTCTGAAATTTTTTGCTTTTTCCTGCTAATCCTAGCATGATAAAGAAGATTCAAAGAGAGTGAGATGCCAGCTCCTTTCATTCAGTCAGTAGCTTCAAACATTTCTGGTATATGAAAAACGTTTTTCAATGGCAAAAATCAATGAATATTGTAAATGCACAAACAGTAATATCTCCACATTGCACGGTGCAATTCTGAAATTTTTAGCTTTTTCCTGTTAATCCTAGCATGATAAAGAAGATTCAAAGAGAGTGAGATGCCAGCTCCTTTCATTCAGTCAGTAGCTTCAAACATTTCTGGTATATGAAAAACATGTTTTTCAATGGCAAAAATCAATGAATATTGTAAATGCACAAACAGTAATATCTCCACATTGCAAGGTGCAATTCTGAAATTTTTTGCTTTTTCCTGCTAATCCTAGCATGATAAAGAAGATTCAAAGAGAGTGAGATGCCAGCTCCTTTCATTCAGTCAGTAGCTTCAAACATTTCTGGTATATGAAAAACATGTTTTTCAATGGCAAAAATCAATGAATATTGTAAATGCACAAACAGTAATATCTCCACATTGCAAGGTGCAATTCTGAAATTTTTTGCTTTTTCCTGCTAATCCTAGCATGATAAAGAAGATTCAAAGAGAGTGAGATGCCAGCTCCTTTCATTCAGTCAGTAGCTTCAAACATTTCTGGTATATGAAAAACATGTTTTTCAATGGCAAAAATCAATGAATATTGTAAATGCACAAACAGTAATATCTCCACATTGCACGGTACAATTCTGAAATTTTTAGCTTTTTCCTGTTAATCCTAGCATGATAAAGAAGATTCAAAGAGAGTGAGATGCCAGCTCCTTTCATTCAGTCAGTAGCTTCAAACATTTCTGGTATATGAAAAACATGTTTTTCAATGGCAAAAATCAATGAATATTGTAAATGCACAAACAGTAATATCTCCACATTGCAAGGTGCAATTCTGCAATTTTTTGCTTTTTCCTGTTAATACTAGCATGATAAAGAAGATTCAAAGAGAGTGAGATGCCAGCTCCTTTCATTCAGTCAGTAGCTTCAAACATTTCTGGTATATGAAAAACATGTTTTTCAATGGCAAAAATCAATGAATATTGTAAATGCACAAACAGTAATATCTCCACATTGCAAGGTGCAATTCTGAAATTTTTTGCTTTTTCCTGCTAATCCTAGCATGATAAAGAAGATTCAAAGAGAGTGAGATGCCAGCTCCTTTCATTCAGTCAGTAGCTTCAAACATTTCTGGTATATGAAAAACATGTTTTTCAATGGCAAAAATCAATGAATATTGTAAATGCACAAACAGTAATATCTCCACATTGCACGGTGCAATTCTGAAATTTTTAGCTTTTTCCTGTTAATCCTAGCATGATAAAGAAGATTCAAAGAGAGTGAGATGCCAGCTCCTTTCATTCAGTCAGTAGCTTCAAACATTTCTGGTATATGAAAAACATGTTTTTCAATGGCAAAAATCAATGAATATTGTAAATGCACAAACAGTAATATCTCCACATTGCAAGGTGCAATTCTGAAATTTTTTGCTTTTTCCTGTTAATCCTAGCATGATAAAGAAGATTCAAAGAGAGTGAGATGCCAGCTCCTTTCATTCAGTCAGTAGCTTCAAACATTTCTGGTATATGAAAAACATGTTTTTCAATGGCAAAAATCAATGAATATTGTAAATGCACAAACAGTAATATCTCCACATTGCAAGGTGCAATTCTGAAATTTTTTGCTTTTTCCTGCTAATCCTAGCATGATAAAGAAGATTCAAAGAGAGTGAGATGCCAGCTCCTTTCATTCAGTCAGTAGCTTCAAACATTTCTGGTATATGAAAAACATGTTTTTCAATGGCAAAAATCAATGAATATTGTAAATGCACAAACAGTAATATCTCCACATTGCACGGTGCAATTCTGAAATTTTTAGCTTTTTCCTGTTAATCCTAGCATGATAAAGAAGATTCAAAGAGAGTGAGATGCCAGCTCCTTTCATTCAGTCAGTAGCTTCAAACATTTCTGGTATATGAAAAACATGTTTTTCAATGGCAAAAATCAATGAATATTGTAAATGCACAAACTAATATCTCCACATTGCAAGGTGCAATTCTGAAATTTTTTGCTTTTTCCTGCTAATCCTAGCATGATAAAGAAGATTCAAAGAGAGTGAGATGCCAGCTCCTTTCATTCAGTCAGTAGCTTCAAACATTTCTGGTATATGAAAAACGTTTTTCAATGGCAAAAATCAATGAATATTGTAAATGCACAAACAGTAATATCTCCACATTGCACGGTGCAATTCTGAAATTTTTAGCTTTTTCCTGTTAATCCTAGCATGATAAAGAAGATTCAAAGAGAGTGAGATGCCAGCTCCTTTCATTCAGTCAGTAGCTTCAAACATTTCTGGTATATGAAAAACATGTTTTTCAATGGCAAAAATCAATGAATATTGTAAATGCACAAACAGTAATATCTCCACATTGCAAGGTGCAATTCTGAAATTTTTTGCTTTTTCCTGCTAATCCTAGCATGATAAAGAAGATTCAAAGAGAGTGAGATGCCAGCTCCTTTCATTCAGTCAGTAGCTTCAAACATTTCTGGTATATGAAAAACATGTTTTTCAATGGCAAAAATCAATGAATATTGTAAATGCACAAACAGTAATATCTCCACATTGCAAGGTGCAATTCTGAAATTTTTTGCTTTTTCCTGCTAATCCTAGCATGATAAAGAAGATTCAAAGAGAGTGAGATGCCAGCTCCTTTCATTCAGTCAGTAGCTTCAAACATTTCTGGTATATGAAAAACATGTTTTTCAATGGCAAAAATCAATGAATATTGTAAATGCACAAACAGTAATATCTCCACATTGCACGGTACAATTCTGAAATTTTTAGCTTTTTCCTGTTAATCCTAGCATGATAAAGAAGATTCAAAGAGAGTGAGATGCCAGCTCCTTTCATTCAGTCAGTAGCTTCAAACATTTCTGGTATATGAAAAACATGTTTTTCAATGGCAAAAATCAATGAATATTGTAAATGCACAAACAGTAATATCTCCACATTGCAAGGTGCAATTCTGCAATTTTTTGCTTTTTCCTGTTAATACTAGCATGATAAAGAAGATTCAAAGAGAGTGAGATGCCAGCTCCTTTCATTCAGTCAGTAGCTTCAAACATTTCTGGTATATGAAAAACATGTTTTTCAATGGCAAAAATCAATGAATATTGTAAATGCACAAACAGTAATATCTCCACATTGCAAGGTGCAATTCTGAAATTTTTTGCTTTTTCCTGCTAATCCTAGCATGATAAAGAAGATTCAAAGAGAGTGAGATGCCAGCTCCTTTCATTCAGTCAGTAGCTTCAAACATTTCTGGTATATGAAAAACATGTTTTTCAATGGCAAAAATCAATGAATATTGTAAATGCACAAACAGTAATATCTCCACATTGCACGGTGCAATTCTGAAATTTTTAGCTTTTTCCTGTTAATCCTAGCATGATAAAGAAGATTCAAAGAGAGTGAGATGCCAGCTCCTTTCATTCAGTCAGTAGCTTCAAACATTTCTGGTATATGAAAAACATGTTTTTCAATGGCAAAAATCAATGAATATTGTAAATGCACAAACAGTAATATCTCCACATTGCAAGGTGCAATTCTGAAATTTTTTGCTTTTTCCTGCTAATCCTAGCATGATAAAGAAGATTCAAAGAGAGTGAGATGCCAGCTCCTTTCATTCAGTCAGTAGCTTCAAACATTTCTGGTATATGAAAAACATGTTTTTCAATGGCAAAAATCAATGAATATTGTAAATGCACAAACAGTAATATCTCCACATTGCACGGTGCAATTCTGAAATTTTTAGCTTTTTCCTGTTAATCCTAGCATGATAAAGAAGATTCAAAGAGAGTGAGATGCCAGCTCCTTTCATTCAGTCAGTAGCTTCAAACATTTCTGGTATATGAAAAACATGTTTTTCAATGGCAAAAATCAATGAATATTGTAAATGCACAAACAGTAATATCTCCACATTGCAAGGTGCAATTCTGAAATTTTTTGCTTTTTCCTGCTAATCCTAGCATGATAAAGAAGATTCAAAGAGAGTGAGATGCCAGCTCCTTTCATTCAGTCAGTAGCTTCAAACATTTCTGATATATGAAAAACATGTTTTTCAATGGCAAAAATCAATGAATATTGTAAATGCACAAACAGTAATATCTCCACATTGCACGGTGCAATTCTGAAATTTTTAGCTTTTTCCTGTTAATCCTAGCATGATAAAGAAGATTCAAAGAGAGTGAGATGCCAGCTCCTTTCATTCAGTCAGTAGCTTCAAACATTTCTGGTATATGAAAAACATGTTTTTCAATGGCAAAAATCAATGAATATTGTAAATGCACAAACAGTAATATCTCCACATTGCAAGGTGCAATTCTGAAATTTTTTGCTTTTTCCTGCTAATCCTAGCATGATAAAGAAGATTCAAAGAGAGTGAGATGCCAGCTCCTTTCATTCAGTCAGTAGCTTCAAACATTTCTGGTATATGAAAAACATGTTTTTCAATGGCAAAAATCAATGAATATTGTAAATGCACAAACAGTAATATCTCCACATTGCACGGTGCAATTCTGAAATTTTTAGCTTTTTCCTGTTAATCCTAGCATGATAAAGAAGATTCAAAGAGAGTGAGATGCCAGCTCCTTTCATTCAGTCAGTAGCTTCAAACATTTCTGGTATATGAAAAACATGTTTTTCAATGGCAAAAATCAATGAATATTGTAAATGCACAAACAGTAATATCTCCACATTGCAAGGTGCAATTCTGAAATTTTTTGCTTTTTCCTGCTAATCCTAGCATGATAAAGAAGATTCAAAGAGAGTGAGATGCCAGCTCCTTTCATTCAGTCAGTAGCTTCAAACATTTCTGGTATATGAAAAACATGTTTTTCAATGGCAAAAATCAATGAATATTGTAAATGCACAAACAGTAATATCTCCACATTGCACGGTGCAATTCTGAAATTTTTAGCTTTTTCCTGTTAATCCTAGCATGATAAAGAAGATTCAAAGAGAGTGAGATGCCAGCTCCTTTCATTCAGTCAGTAGCTTCAAACATTTCTGGTATATGAAAAACATGTTTTTCAATGGCAAAAATCAATGAATATTGTAAATGCACAAACAGTAATATCTCCACATTGCAAGGTGCAATTCTGAAATTTTTTGCTTTTTCCTGTTAATCCTAGCATGATAAAGAAGATTCAAAGAGAGTGAGATGCCAGCTCCTTTCATTCAGTCAGTAGCTTCAAACATTTCTGGTATATGAAAAACATGTTTTTCAATGGCAAAAATCAATGAATATTGTAAATGCACAAACAGTAATATCTCCACATTGCAAGGTGCAATTCTGAAATTTTTTGCTTTTTCCTGTTAATCCTAGCATGATAAAGAAGATTCAAAGAGAGTGAGATGCCAGCTCCTTTCATTCAGTCAGTAGCTTTAAACATTTCTGGTATATGAAAAACATGTTTTTCAATGGCAAAAATCAATGAATATTGTAAATGCACAAACAGTAATATCTCCACATTGCAAGGTGCAATTCTGAAATGTTTTGCTTTTTCCTGCTAATCCTAGCATGATAAAGAAGATTCAAAGAGAGTGAGATGCCAGCTCCTTTCATTCAGTCAGTAGCTTCAAACATTTCTGGTATATGAAAAACATGTTTTTCAATGGCAAAAATCAATGAATATTGTAAATGCACAAACAGTAATATCTCCACATTGCACGGTGCAATTCTGAAATTTTTAGCTTTTTCCTGTTAATCCTAGCATGATAAAGAAGATTCAAAGAGAGTGAGATGCCAGCTCCTTTCATTCAGTCAGTAGCTTCAAACATTTCTGGTATATGAAAAACATGTTTTTCAATGGCAAAAATCAATGAATATTGTAAATGCACAAACAGTAATATCTCCACATTGCAAGGTGCAATTCTGAAATTTTTTGCTTTTTCCTGTTAATCCTAGCATGATAAAGAAGATTCAAAGAGAGTGAGATGCCAGCTCCTTTCATTCAGTCAGTAGCTTCAAACATTTCTGGTATATGAAAAACATGTTTTTCAATGGCAAAAATCAATGAATATTGTAAATGCACAAACAGTAATATCTCCACATTGCAAGGTGCAATTCTGAAATTTTTTGCTTTTTCCTGCTAATCCTAGCATGATAAAGAAGATTCAAAGAGAGTGAGATGCCAGCTCCTTTCATTCAGTCAGTAGCTTCAAACATTTCTGGTATATGAAAAACATGTTTTTCAATGGCAAAAATCAATGAATATTGTAAATGCACAAACAGTAATATCTCCACATTGCACGGTGCAATTCTGAAATTTTTAGCTTTTTCCTGTTAATCCTAGCATGATAAAGAAGATTCAAAGAGAGTGAGATGCCAGCTCCTTTCATTCAGTCAGTAGCTTCAAACATTTCTGGTATATGAAAAACATGTTTTTCAATGGCAAAAATCAATGAATATTGTAAATGCACAAACAGTAATATCTCCACATTGCAAGGTGCAATTCTGAAATTTTTTGCTTTTTCCTGCTAATCCTAGCATGATAAAGAAGATTCAAAGAGAGTGAGATGCCAGCTCCTTTCATTCAGTCAGTAGCTTCAAACATTTCTGGTATATGAAAAACATGTTTTTCAATGGCAAAAATCAATGAATATTGTAAATGCACAAACAGTAATATCTGCACATTGCACGGTGCAATTCTGAAATTTTTAGCTTTTTCCTGTTAATCCTAGCATGATAAAGAAGATTCAAAGAGAGTGAGATGCCAGCTCCTTTCATTCAGTCAGTAGCTTCAAACATTTCTGGTATATGAAAAACATGTTTTTCAATGGCAAAAATCAATGAATATTGTAAATGCACAAACAGTAATATCTCCACATTGCAAGGTGCAATTCTGAAATTTTTTGCTTTTTCCTGCTAATCCTAGCATGATAAAGAAGATTCAAAGAGAGTGAGATGCCAGCTCCTTTCATTCAGTCAGTAGCTTCAAACATTTCTGGTATATGAAAAACATGTTTTTCAATGGCAAAAATCAATGAATATTGTAAATGCACAAACAGTAATATCTCCACATTGCACGGTGCAATTCTGAAATTTTTAGCTTTTTCCTGTTAATCCTAGCATGATAAAGAAGATTCAAAGAGAGTGAGATGCCAGCTCCTTTCATTCAGTCAGTAGCTTCAAACATTTCTGGTATATGAAAAACATGTTTTTCAATGGCAAAAATCAATGAATATTGTAAATGCACAAACAGTAATATCTCCACATTGCAAGGTGCAATTCTGAAATTTTTTGCTTTTTCCTGCTAATCCTAGCATGATAAAGAAGATTCAAAGAGAGTGAGATGCCAGCTCCTTTCATTCAGTCAGTAGCTTCAAACATTTCTGGTATATGAAAAACATGTTTTTCAATGGCAAAAATCAATGAATATTGTAAATGCACAAACAGTAATATCTGCACATTGGACGGTGCAATTCTGAAATTTTTAGCTTTTTCCTGTTAATCCTAGCATGATAAAGAAGATTCAAAGAGAGTGAGATGCCAGCTCCTTTCATTCAGTCAGTAGCTTCAAACATTTCTGGTATATGAAAAACATGTTTTTCAATGGCAAAAATCAATGAATATTGTAAATGCACAAACAGTAATATCTCCACATTGCAAGGTGCAATTCTGAAATTTTTTGCTTTTTCCTGCTAATCCTAGCATGATAAAGAAGATTCAAAGAGAGTGAGATGCCAGCTCCTTTCATTCAGTCAGTAGCTTCAAACATTTCTGGTATATGAAAAACATGTTTTTCAATGGCAAAAATCAATGAATATTGTAAATGCACAAACAGTAATATCTCCACATTGCACGGTGCAATTCTGAAATTTTTAGCTTTTTCCTGTTAATCCTAGCATGATAAAGAAGATTCAAAGAGAGTGAGATGCCAGCTCCTTTCATTCAGTCAGTAGCTTCAAACATTTCTGGTATATGAAAAACATGTTTTTCAATGGCAAAAATCAATGAATATTGTAAATGCACAAACAGTAATATCTCCACATTGCAAGGTGCAATTCTGAAATTTTTTGCTTTTTCCTGCTAATCCTAGCATGATAAAGAAGATTCAAAGAGAGTGAGATGCCAGCTCCTTTCATTCAGTCAGTAGCTTCAAACATTTCTGGTATATGAAAAACATGTTTTTCAATGGCAAAAATCAATGAATATTGTAAATGCACAAACAGTAATATCTCCACATTGCACGGTGCAATTCTGAAATTTTTAGCTTTTTCCTGTTAATCCTAGCATGATAAAGAAGATTCAAAGAGAGTGAGATGCCAGCTCCTTTCATTCAGTCAGTAGCTTCAAACATTTCTGGTATATGAAAAACATGTTTTTCAATGGCAAAAATCAATGAATATTGTAAATGCACAAACAGTAATATCTCCACATTGCAAGGTGCAATTCTGAAATTTTTTGCTTTTTCCTGTTAATCCTAGCATGATAAAGAAGATTCAAAGAGAGTGAGATGCCAGCTCCTTTCATTCAGTCAGTAGCTTCAAACATTTCTGGTATATGAAAAACATGTTTTTCAATGGCAAAAATCAATGAATATTGTAAATGCACAAACAGTAATATCTCCACATTGCAAGGTGCAATTCTGAAATTTTTTGCTTTTTCCTGCTAATCCTAGCATGATAAAGAAGATTCAAAGAGAGTGAGATGCCAGCTCCTTTCATTCAGTCAGTAGCTTCAAACATTTCTGGTATATGAAAAACATGTTTTTCAATGGCAAAAATCAATGAATATTGTAAATGCACAAACAGTAATATCTCCACATTGCACGGTGCAATTCTGAAATTTTTAGCTTTTTCCTGTTAATCCTAGCATGATAAAGAAGATTCAAAGAGAGTGAGATGCCAGCTCCTTTCATTCAGTCAGTAGCTTCAAACATTTCTGGTATATGAAAAACATGTTTTTCAATGGCAAAAATCAATGAATATTGTAAATGCACAAACTAATATCTCCACATTGCAAGGTGCAATTCTGAAATTTTTTGCTTTTTCCTGCTAATCCTAGCATGATAAAGAAGATTCAAAGAGAGTGAGATGCCAGCTCCTTTCATTCAGTCAGTAGCTTCAAAATTTCTGGTATATGAAAAACGTTTTTCAATGGCAAAAATCAATGAATATTGTAAATGCACAAACAGTAATATCTCCACATTGCACGGTGCAATTCTGAAATTTTTAGCTTTTTCCTGTTAATCCTAGCATGATAAAGAAGATTCAAAGAGAGTGAGATGCCAGCTCCTTTCATTCAGTCAGTAGCTTCAAACATTTCTGGTATATGAAAAACATGTTTTTCAATGGCAAAAATCAATGAATATTGTAAATGCACAAACAGTAATATCTCCACATTGCAAGGTGCAATTCTGAAATTTTTTGCTTTTTCCTGCTAATCCTAGCATGATAAAGAAGATTCAAAGAGAGTGAGATGCCAGCTCCTTTCATTCAGTCAGTAGCTTCAAACATTTCTGGTATATGAAAAACATGTTTTTCAATGGCAAAAATCAATGAATATTGTAAATGCACAAACAGTAATATCTCCACATTGCAAGGTGCAATTCTGAAATTTTTTGCTTTTTCCTGCTAATCCTAGCATGATAAAGAAGATTCAAAGAGAGTGAGATGCCAGCTCCTTTCATTCAGTCAGTAGCTTCAAACATTTCTGGTATATGAAAAACATGTTTTTCAATGGCAAAAATCAATGAATATTGTAAATGCACAAACAGTAATATCTCCACATTGCACGGTACAATTCTGAAATTTTTAGCTTTTTCCTGTTAATCCTAGCATGATAAAGAAGATTCAAAGAGAGTGAGATGCCAGCTCCTTTCATTCAGTCAGTAGCTTCAAACATTTCTGGTATATGAAAAACATGTTTTTCAATGGCAAAAATCAATGAATATTGTAAATGCACAAACAGTAATATCTCCACATTGCAAGGTGCAATTCTGCAATTTTTTGCTTTTTTCCTGTTAATACTAGCATGATAAAGAAGATTCAAAGAGAGTGAGATGCCAGCTCCTTTCATTCAGTCAGTAGCTTCAAACATTTCTGGTATATGAAAAACATGTTTTTCAATGGCAAAAATCAATGAATATTGTAAATGCACAAACAGTAATATCTCCACATTGCAAGGTGCAATTCTGAAATTTTTTGCTTTTTCCTGCTAATCCTAGCATGATAAAGAAGATTCAAAGAGAGTGAGATGCCAGCTCCTTTCATTCAGTCAGTAGCTTCAAACATTTCTGGTATATGAAAAACATGTTTTTCAATGGCAAAAATCAATGAATATTGTAAATGCACAAACAGTAATATCTCCACATTGCACGGTGCAATTCTGAAATTTTTAGCTTTTTCCTGTTAATCCTAGCATGATAAAGAAGATTCAAAGAGAGTGAGATGCCAGCTCCTTTCATTCAGTCAGTAGCTTCAAACATTTCTGGTATATGAAAAACATGTTTTTCAATGGCAAAAATCAATGAATATTGTAAATGCACAAACAGTAATATCTCCACATTGCAAGGTGCAATTCTGAAATTTTTTGCTTTTTCCTGCTAATCCTAGCATGATAAAGAAGATTCAAAGAGAGTGAGATGCCAGCTCCTTTCATTCAGTCAGTAGCTTCAAACATTTCTGGTATATGAAAAACATGTTTTTCAATGGCAAAAATCAATGAATATTGTAAATGCACAAACAGTAATATCTCCACATTGCACGGTGCAATTCTGAAATTTTTAGCTTTTTCCTGTTAATCCTAGCATGATAAAGAAGATTCAAAGAGAGTGAGATGCCAGCTCCTTTCATTCAGTCAGTAGCTTCAAACATTTCTGGTATATGAAAAACATGTTTTTCAATGGCAAAAATCAATGAATATTGTAAATGCACAAACAGTAATATCTCCACATTGCAAGGTGCAATTCTGAAATTTTTTGCTTTTTCCTGCTAATCCTAGCATGATAAAGAAGATTCAAAGAGAGTGAGATGCCAGCTCCTTTCATTCAGTCAGTAGCTTCAAACATTTCTGGTATATGAAAAACATGTTTTTCAATGGCAAAAATCAATGAATATTGTAAATGCACAAACAGTAATATCTCCACATTGCACGGTGCAATTCTGAAATTTTTAGCTTTTTCCTGTTAATCCTAGCATGATAAAGAAGATTCAAAGAGAGTGAGATGCCAGCTCCTTTCATTCAGTCAGTAGCTTCAAACATTTCTGGTATATGAAAAACATGTTTTTCAATGGCAAAAATCAATGAATATTGTAAATGCACAAACAGTAATATCTCCACATTGCAAGGTGCAATTCTGAAATTTTTTGCTTTTTCCTGCTAATCCTAGCATGATAAAGAAGATTCAAAGAGAGTGAGATGCCAGCTCCTTTCATTCAGTCAGTAGCTTCAAACATTTCTGGTATATGAAAAACATGTTTTTCAATGGCAAAAATCAATGAATATTGTAAATGCACAAACAGTAATATCTCCACATTGCACGGTGCAATTCTGAAATTTTTAGCTTTTTCCTGTTAATCCTAGCATGATAAAGAAGATTCAAAGAGAGTGAGATGCCAGCTCCTTTCATTCAGTCAGTAGCTTCAAACATTTCTGGTATATGAAAAACATGTTTTTCAATGGCAAAAATCAATGAATATTGTAAATGCACAAACAGTAATATCTCCACATTGCAAGGTGCAATTCTGAAATTTTTTGCTTTTTCCTGCTAATCCTAGCATGATAAAGAAGATTCAAAGAGAGTGAGATGCCAGCTCCTTTCATTCAGTCAGTAGCTTCAAACATTTCTGGTATATGAAAAACATGTTTTTCAATGGCAAAAATCAATGAATATTGTAAATGCACAAACAGTAATATCTCCACATTGCACGGTGCAATTCTGAAATTTTTAGCTTTTTCCTGTTAATCCTAGCATGATAAAGAAGATTCAAAGAGAGTGAGATGCCAGCTCCTTTCATTCAGTCAGTAGCTTCAAACATTTCTGGTATATGAAAAACATGTTTTTCAATGGCAAAAATCAATGAATATTGTAAATGCACAAACAGTAATATCTCCACATTGCAAGGTGCAATTCTGAAATTTTTTGCTTTTTCCTGTTAATCCTAGCATGATAAAGAAGATTCAAAGAGAGTGAGATGCCAGCTCCTTTCATTCAGTCAGTAGCTTCAAACATTTCTGGTATATGAAAAACATGTTTTTCAATGGCAAAAATCAATGAATATTGTAAATGCACAAACAGTAATATCTCCACATTGCACGGTGCAATTCTGAAATTTTTAGCTTTTTCCTGTTAATCCTAGCATGATAAAGAAGATTCAAAGAGAGTGAGATGCCAGCTCCTTTCATTCAGTCAGTAGCTTCAAACATTTCTGGTATATGAAAAACATGTTTTTCAATGGCAAAAATCAATGAATATTGTAAATGCACAAACAGTAATATCTCCACATTGCAAGGTGCAATTCTGAAATTTTTTGTTTTTTCCTGTTAATCCTAGCATGATAAAGAAGATTCAAAGAGAGTGAGATGCCAGCTCCTTTCATTCAGTCAGTAGCTTCAAACATTTCTGGTATATGAAAAACATGTTTTTCAATGGCAAAAATCAATGAATATTGTAAATGCACAAACAGTAATATCTCCACATTGCAAGGTGCAATTCTGAAATTTTTTGCTTTTTCCTGCTAATCCTAGCATGATAAAGAAGATTCAAAGAGAGTGAGATGCCAGCTCCTTTCATTCAGTCAGTAGCTTCAAACATTTCTGGTATATGAAAAACATGTTTTTCAATGGCAAAAATCAATGAATATTGTAAATGCACAAACAGTAATATCTCCACATTGCACGGTGCAATTCTGAAATTTTTAGCTTTTTCCTGTTAATCCTAGCATGATAAAGAAGATTCAAAGAGAGTGAGATGCCAGCTCCTTTCATTCAGTCAGTAGCTTCAAACATTTCTGGTATATGAAAAACATGTTTTTCAATGGCAAAAATCAATGAATATTGTAAATGCACAAACAGTAATATCTCCACATTGCAAGGTGCAATTCTGAAATTTTTTGCTTTTTCCTGCTAATCCTAGCATGATAAAGAAGATTCAAAGAGTGAGATGCCAGCTCCTTTCATTCAGTCAGTAGCTTCAAACATTTCTGGTATATGAAAAACATGTTTTTCAATGGCAAAAATCAATGAATATTGTAAATGCACAAACAGTAATATCTCCACATTGCACGGTGCAATTCTGAAATTTTTAGCTTTTTCCTGTTAATCCTAGCATGATAAAGAAGATTCAAAGAGAGTGAGATGCCAGCTCCTTTCATTCAGTCAGTAGCTTCAAACATTTCTGGTATATGAAAAACATGTTTTTCAATGGCAAAAATCAATGAATATTGTAAATGCACAAACAGTAATATCTCCACATTGCAAGGTGCAATTCTGAAATTTTTTGCTTTTTCCTGTTAATCCTAGCATGATAAAGAAGATTCAAAGAGAGTGAGATGCCAGCTCCTTTCATTCAGTCAGTAGCTTCAAACATTTCTGGTATATGAAAAACATGTTTTTCAATGGCAAAAATCAATGAATATTGTAAATGCACAAACAGTAATATCTCCACATTGCAAGGTGCAATTCTGAAATTTTTTGCTTTTTCCTGCTAATCCTAGCATGATAAAGAAGATTCAAAAGAGTGAGATGCCAGCTCCTTTCATTCAGTCAGTAGCTTCAAACATTTTGGTATATGAAAAACATGTTTTTCAATGGCAAAAATCAATGAATATTGTAAATGCACAAACAGTAATATCTCCACATTGCACGGTGCAATTCTGAAATTTTTAGCTTTTTCCTGTTAATCCTAGCATGATAAAGAAGATTCAAAGAGAGTGAGATGCCAGCTCCTTTCATTCAGTCAGTAGCTTCAAACCTTTCTGGTATATGAAAAACATGTTTTTCAATGGCAAAAATCAATGAATATTGTAAATGCACAAACAGTAATATCTCCACATTGCAAGGTGCAATTCTGAAATTTTTTGTTTTTTCCTGTTAATCCTAGCATGATAAAGAAGATTCAAAGAGAGTGAGATGCCAGCTCCTTTCATTCAGTCAGTAGCTTCAAACATTTCTGGTATATGAAAAACATGTTTTTCAATGGCAAAAATCAATGAATATTGTAAATGCACAAACAGTAATATCTCCACATTGCAAGGTGCAATTCTGAAATTTTTTGCTTTTTCCTGCTAATCCTAGCATGATAAAGAAGATTCAAAGAGAGTGAGATGCCAGCTCCTTTCATTCAGTCAGTAGCTTCAAACATTTCTGGTATATGAAAAACATGTTTTTCAATGGCAAAAATCAATGAATATTGTAAATGCACAAACAGTAATATCTCCACATTGCACGGTGCAATTCTGAAATTTTTAGCTTTTTCCTGTTAATCCTAGCATGATAAAGAAGATTCAAAGAGAGTGAGATGCCAGCTCCTTTCATTCAGTCAGTAGCTTCAAACATTTCTGGTATATGAAAAACATGTTTTTCAATGGCAAAAATCAATGAATATTGTAAATGCACAAACAGTAATATCTCCACATTGCAAGGTGCAATTCTGAAATTTTTTGCTTTTTCCTGCTAATCCTAGCATGATAAAGAAGATTCAAAGAGTGAGATGCCAGCTCCTTTCATTCAGTCAGTAGCTTCAAACATTTCTGGTATATGAAAAACATGTTTTTCAATGGCAAAAATCAATGAATATTGTAAATGCACAAACAGTAATATCTCCACATTGCACGGTGCAATTCTGAAATTTTTAGCTTTTTCCTGTTAATCCTAGCATGATAAAGAAGATTCAAAGAGAGTGAGATGCCAGCTCCTTTCATTCAGTCAGTAGCTTCAAACATTTCTGGTATATGAAAAACATGTTTTTCAATGGCAAAAATCAATGAATATTGTAAATGCACAAACAGTAATATCTCCACATTGCAAGGTGCAATTCTGAAATTTTTTGCTTTTTCCTGTTAATCCTAGCATGATAAAGAAGATTCAAAGAGAGTGAGATGCCAGCTCCTTTCATTCAGTCAGTAGCTTCAAACATTTCTGGTATATGAAAAACATGTTTTTCAATGGCAAAAATCAATGAATATTGTAAATGCACAAACAGTAATATCTCCACATTGCAAGGTGCAATTCTGAAATTTTTTGCTTTTTCCTGCTAATCCTAGCATGATAAAGAAGATTCAAAGAGAGTGAGATGCCAGCTCCTTTCATTCAGTCAGTAGCTTCAAACATTTCTGGTATATGAAAAACATGTTTTTCAATGGCAAAAATCAATGAATATTGTAAATGCACAAACAGTAATATCTCCACATTGCAAGGTGCAATTCTGAAATTTTTTGCTTTTTCCTGCTAATCCTAGCATGATAAAGAAGATTCAAAGAGAGTGAGATGCCAGCTCCTTTCATTCAGTCAGTAGCTTCAAACATTTCTGGTATATGAAAAACATGTTTTTCAATGGCAAAAATCAATGAATATTGTAAATGCACAAACAGTAATATCTCCACATTGCACGGTGCAATTCTGAAATTTTTAGCTTTTTCCTGTTAATCCTAGCATGATAAAGAAGATTCAAAGAGAGTGAGATGCCAGCTCCTTTCATTCAGTCAGTAGCTTCAAACATTTCTGGTATATGAAAAACATGTTTTTCAATGGCAAAAATCAATGAATATTGTAAATGCACAAACAGTAATATCTCCACATTGCAAGGTGCAATTCTGAAATTTTTTGCTTTTTCCTGCTAATCCTAGCATGATAAAGAAGATTCAAAGAGTGAGATGCCAGCTCCTTTCATTCAGTCAGTAGCTTCAAACATTTCTGGTATATGAAAAACATGTTTTTCAATGGCAAAAATCAATGAATATTGTAAATGCACAAACAGTAATATCTCCACATTGCACGGTGCAATTCTGAAATTTTTAGCTTTTTCCTGTTAATCCTAGCATGATAAAGAAGATTCAAAGAGAGTGAGATGCCAGCTCCTTTCATTCAGTCAGTAGCTTCAAACCTTTCTGGTATATGAAAAACATGTTTTTCAATGGCAAAAATCAATGAATATTGTAAATGCACAAACAGTAATATCTCCACATTGCAAGGTGCAATTCTGAAATTTTTTGCTTTTTCCTGTTAATCCTAGCATGATAAAGAAGATTCAAAGAGAGTGAGATGCCAGCTCCTTTCATTCAGTCAGTAGCTTCAAACATTTCTGGTATATGAAAAACATGTTTTTCAATGGCAAAAATCAATGAATATTGTAAATGCACAAACAGTAATATCTCCACATTGCAAGGTGCAATTCTGAAATTTTTTGCTTTTTCCTGCTAATCCTAGCATGATAAAGAAGATTCAAAGAGAGTGAGATGCCAGCTCCTTTCATTCAGTCAGTAGCTTCAAACATTTCTGGTATATGAAAAACATGTTTTTCAATGGCAAAAATCAATGAATATTGTAAATGCACAAACAGTAATATCTCCACATTGCAAGGTGCAATTCTGAAATTTTTTGCTTTTTCCTGCTAATCCTAGCATGATAAAGAAGATTCAAAGAGAGTGAGATGCCAGCTCCTTTCATTCAGTCAGTAGCTTCAAACATTTCTGGTATATGAAAAACATGTTTTTCAATGGCAAAAATCAATGAATATTGTAAATGCACAAACAGTAATATCTCCACATTGCACGGTGCAATTCTGAAATTTTTAGCTTTTTCCTGTTAATCCTAGCATGATAAAGAAGATTCAAAGAGAGTGAGATGCCAGCTCCTTTCATTCAGTCAGTAGCTTCAAACATTTCTGGTATATGAAAAACATGTTTTTCAATGGCAAAAATCAATGAATATTGTAAATGCACAAACAGTAATATCTCCACATTGCAAGGTGCAATTCTGAAATTTTTTGCTTTTTCCTGCTAATCCTAGCATGATAAAGAAGATTCAAAGAGAGTGAGATGCCAGCTCCTTTCATTTAGTCAGTAGCTTCAAACATTTCTGGTATATGAAAAACATGTTTTTCAATGGCAAAAATCAATGAATATTGTAAATGCACAAACAGTAATATCTCCACATTGCACGGTGCAATTCTGAAATTTTTAGCTTTTTCCTGTTAATCCTAGCATGATAAAGAAGATTCAAAGAGAGTGAGATGCCAGCTCCTTTCATTCAGTCAGTAGCTTCAAACATTTCTGGTATATGAAAAACATGTTTTTCAATGGCAAAAATCAATGAATATTGTAAATGCACAAACAGTAATATCTCCACATTGCAAGGTGCAATTCTGAAATTTTTTGCTTTTTCCTGTTAATCCTAGCATGATAAAGAAGATTCAAAGAGAGTGAGATGCCAGCTCCTTTCATTCAGTCAGTAGCTTCAAACATTTCTGGTATATGAAAAACATGTTTTTCAATGGCAAAAATCAATGAATATTGTAAATGCACAAACAGTAATATCTCCACATTGCAAGGTGCAATTCTGAAATGTTTTGCTTTTTCCTGCTAATCCTAGCATGATAAAGAAGATTCAAAGAGAGTGAGATGCCAGCTCCTTTCATTCAGTCAGTAGCTTCAAACATTTCTGGTATATGAAAAACATGTTTTTCAATGGCAAAAATCAATGAATATTGTAAATGCACAAACAGTAATATCTCCACATTGCACGGTGCAATTCTGAAATTTTTAGCTTTTTCCTGTTAATCCTAGCATGATAAAGAAGATTCAAAGAGAGTGAGATGCCAGCTCCTTTCATTCAGTCAGTAGCTTCAAACATTTCTGGTATATGAAAAACATGTTTTTCAATGGCAAAAATCAATGAATATTGTAAATGCACAAACAGTAATATCTCCACATTGCAAGGTGCAATTCTGAAATTTTTTGCTTTTTCCTGCTAATCCTAGCATGATAAAGAAGATTCAAAGAGAGTGAGATGCCAGCTCCTTTCATTCAGTCAGTAGCTTCAAACATTTCTGGTATATGAAAAACATGTTTTTCAATGGCAAAAATCAATGAATATTGTAAATGCACAAACAGTAATATCTCCACATTGCACGGTGCAATTCTGAAATTTTTAGCTTTTTCCTGTTAATCCTAGCATGATAAAGAAGATTCAAAGAGAGTGAGATGCCAGCTCCTTTCATTCAGTCAGTAGCTTCAAACATTTCTGGTATATGAAAAATATGTTTTTCAATGGCAAAAATCAATGAATATTGTAAATGCACAAACAGTAATATCTCCACATTGCAAGGTGCAATTCTGAAATTTTTTGCTTTTTCCTGCTAATCCTAGCATGATAAAGAAGATTCAAAGAGAGTGAGATGCCAGCTCCTTTCATTCAGTCAGTAGCTTCAAACATTTCTGGTATATGAAAAACATGTTTTTCAATGGCAAAAATCAATGAATATTGTAAATGCACAAACAGTAATATCTCCACATTGCACGGTGCAATTCTGAAATTTTTAGCTTTTTCCTGTTAATCCTAGCATGATAAAGAAGATTCAAAGAGAGTGAGATGCCAGCTCCTTTCATTCAGTCAGTAGCTTCAAACATTTCTGGTATATGAAAAACATGTTTTTCAATGGCAAAAATCAATGAATATTGTAAATGCACAAACAGTAATATCTCCACATTGCAAGGTGCAATTCTGAAATTTTTTGCTTTTTCCTGTTAATCCTAGCATGATAAAGAAGATTCAAAGAGAGTGAGATGCCAGCTCCTTTCATTCAGTCAGTAGCTTCAAACATTTCTGGTATATGAAAAACATGTTTTTCAATGGCAAAAATCAATGAATATTGTAAATGCACAAACAGTAATATCTCCACATTGCAAGGTGCAATTCTGAAATTTTTTGCTTTTTCCTGCTAATCCTAGCATGATAAAGAAGATTCAAAGAGAGTGAGATGCCAGCTCCTTTCATTCAGTCAGTAGCTTCAAACATTTCTGGTATATGAAAAACATGTTTTTCAATGGCAAAAATCAATGAATATTGTAAATGCACAAACAGTAATATCTCCACATTGCACGGTGCAATTCTGAAATTTTTAGCTTTTTCCTGTTAATCCTAGCATGATAAAGAAGATTCAAAGAGAGTGAGATGCCAGCTCCTTTCATTCAGTCAGTAGCTTCAAACATTTCTGGTATATGAAAAACATGTTTTTCAATGGCAAAAATCAATGAATATTGTAAATGCACAAACAGTAATATCTCCACATTGCAAGGTGCAATTCTGAAATTTTTTGCTTTTTCCTGCTAATCCTAGCATGATAAAGAAGATTCAAAGAGAGTGAGATGCCAGCTCCTTTCATTCAGTCAGTAGCTTCAAACATTTCTGGTATATGAAAAACATGTTTTTCAATGGCAAAAATCAATGAATATTGTAAATGCACAAACAGTAATATCTCCACATTGCACGGTGCAATTCTGAAATTTTTAGCTTTTTCCTGTTAATCCTAGCATGATAAAGAAGATTCAAAGAGAGTGAGATGCCAGCTCCTTTCATTCAGTCAGTAGCTTCAAACATTTCTGGTATATGAAAAACATGTTTTTCAATGGCAAAAATCAATGAATATTGTAAATGCACAAACAGTAATATCTCCACATTGCAAGGTGCAATTCTGAAATTTTTTGCTTTTTCCTGTTAATCCTAGCATGATAAAGAAGATTCAAAGAGAGTGAGATGCCAGCTCCTTTCATTCAGTCAGTAGCTTCAAACATTTCTGGTATATGAAAAACATGTTTTTCAATGGCAAAAATCAATGAATATTGTAAATGCACAAACAGTAATATCTCCACATTGCAAGGTGCAATTCTGAAATTTTTTGCTTTTTCCTGCTAATCCTAGCATGATAAAGAAGATTCAAAGAGAGTGAGATGCCAGCTCCTTTCATTCAGTCAGTAGCTTCAAACATTTCTGGTATATGAAAAACGTTTTTAAATGGCAAAAATCAATGAATATTGTAAATGCACAAACAGTAA
This sequence comes from Phyllobates terribilis, assembly GCF_046119375.1. Lineage (NCBI taxonomy): Eukaryota > Metazoa > Chordata > Amphibia > Anura > Dendrobatidae > Phyllobates > Phyllobates terribilis. Next base: position 17,245 of record NW_027369736.1, on the reverse strand, counting down.
TATCTCCACATTGCACGGTGCAATTCTGAAATTTTTAGCTTTTTCCTGTTAATCCTAGCATGATAAAGAAGATTCAAAGAGAGTGAGATGCCAGCTCCTTTCATTCAGTCAGTAGCTTCAAACATTTCTGGTATATGAAAAACATGTTTTTCAATGGCAAAAATCAATGAATATTGTAAATGCACAAACAGTAATATCTCCACATTGCAAGGTGCAATTCTGAAATTTTTTGCTTTTTCCTGCTAATCCTAGCATGATAAAGAAGATTCAAAGAGAGTGAGATGCCAGCTCCTTTCATTCAGTCAGTAGCTTCAAACATTTCTGGTATATGAAAAACATGTTTTTCAATGGCAAAAATCAATGAATATTGTAAATGCACAAACAGTAATATCTCCACATTGCAAGGTGCAATTCTGAAATTTTTTGCTTTTTCCTGCTAATCCTAGCATGATAAAGAAGATTCAAAGAGAATGAGATGCCAGCTCCTTTCATTCAGTCAGTAGCTTCAAACATTTCTGGACGTTTTTCAATGGCAAAAATCAATGAATATTGTAAATGCACAAACAGTAATATCTCCACATTGCAAGGTGCAATTCTGAAATTTTTTGCTTTTTCCTGCTAATCCTAGCATGATAAAGAAGATTCAAAGAGAGTGAGATGCCAGCTCCTTTCAGTCAGTAGCTTCAAACATTTCTGGTATATGAAAAACGTTTTTCAATGGCAAAAATCAATGAATATTGTAAATGCACAAACAGTAATATCTCCACATTGCACGGTGCAATTCTGAAATTTTTAGCTTTTTCCTGTTAATCCTAGCATGATAAAGAAGATTCAAAGAGAGTGAGATGCCAGCTCCTTTCATTCAGTCAGTAGCTTCAAACATTTCTGGTATATGAAAAACATGTTTTTCAATGGCAAAAATCAATGAATATTGTAAATGCACAAACAGTAATATCTCCACATTGCAAGGTGCAATTCTGAAATTTTTTGCTTTTTCCTGCTAATCCTAGCATGATAAAGAAGATTCAAAGAGAGTGAGATGCCAGCTCCTTTCATTCAGTCAGTAGCTTCAAACATTTCTGGTATATGAAAAACATGTTTTTCAATGGCAAAAATCAATGAATATTGTAAATGCACAAACAGTAATATCTCCACATTGCAAGGTGCAATTCTGAAATTTTTTGCTTTTTCCTGCTAATCCTAGCATGATAAAGAAGATTCAAAGAGAGTGAGATGCCAGCTCCTTTCATTCAGTCAGTAGCTTCAAACATTTCTGGACGTTTTTCAATGGCAAAAATCAATGAATATTGTAAATGCACAAACAGTAATATCTCCACATTGCAAGGTGCAATTCTGAAATTTTTTGCTTTTTCCTGTTAATCCTAGCATGATAAAGAAGATTCAAAGAGAGTGAGATGCCAGCTCCTTTCATTCAGTCAGTAGCTTCAAACATTTCTGGTATATGAAAAACATGTTTTTCAATGGCAAAAATCAATGAATATTGTAAATGCACAAACAGTAATATCTCCACATTGCAAGGTGCAATTCTGAAATTTTTTGCTTTTTCCTGTTAATCCTAGCATGATAAAGAAGATTCAAAGAGAGTGAGATGCCAGCTCCTTTCATTCAGTCAGTAGCTTCAAACATTTCTGGTATATGAAAAACGTTTTTCAATGGCAAAAATCAATGAATATTGTAAATGCACAAACAGTAATATCTCCACATTGCACGGTGCAATTCTGAAATTTTTAGCTTTTTCCTGTTAATCCTAGCATGATAAAGAAGATTCAAAGAGAGTGAGATGCCAGCTCCTTTCATTCAGTCAGTAGCTTCAAACATTTCTGGTATATGAAAAACATGTTTTTCAATGGCAAAAATCAATGAATATTGTAAATGCACAAACAGTAATATCTCCACATTGCAAGGTGCAATTCTGAAATTTTTTGCTTTTTCCTGCTAATCCTAGCATGATAAAGAAGATTCAAAGAGAGTGAGATGCCAGCTCCTTTCATTCAGTCAGTAGCTTCAAACATTTCTGGTATATGAAAAACATGTTTTTCAATGGCAAAAATCAATGAATATTGTAAATGCACAAACAGTAATATCTCCACATTGCAAGGTGCAATTCTGAAATTTTTTGCTTTTTCCTGCTAATCCTAGCATGATAAAGAAGATTCAAAGAGAGTGAGATGCCAGCTCCTTTCATTCAGTCAGTAGCTTCAAACATTTCTGGACGTTTTTCAATGGCAAAAATCAATGAATATTGTAAATGCACAAACAGTAATATCTCCACATTGCAAGGTGCAATTCTGAAATTTTTTTGCTTTTTCCTGCTAATCCTAGCATGATAAAGAAGATTCAAAGAGAGTGAGATGCCAGCTCCTTTCAGTCAGTAGCTTCAAACATTTCTGGTATATGAAAAACGTTTTTCAATGGCAAAAATCAATGAATATTGTAAATGCACAAACAGTAATATCTCCACATTGCACGGTGCAATTCTGAAATTTTTAGCTTTTTCCTGTTAATCCTAGCATGATAAAGAAGATTCAAAGAGAGTGAGATGCCAGCTCCTTTCATTCAGTCAGTAGCTTCAAACATTTCTGGTATATGAAAAACATGTTTTTCAATGGCAAAAATCAATGAATATTGTAAATGCACAAACAGTAATATCTCCACATTGCAAGGTGCAATTCTGAAATTTTTTGCTTTTTCCTGCTAATCCTAGCATGATAAAGAAGATTCAAAGAGAGTGAGATGCCAGCTCCTTTCATTCAGTCAGTAGCTTCAAACATTTCTGGTATATGAAAAACATGTTTTTCAATGGCAAAAATCAATGAATATTGTAAATGCACAAACAGTAATATCTCCACATTGCAAGGTGCAATTCTGAAATTTTTTGCTTTTTCCTGCTAATCCTAGCATGATAAAGAAGATTCAAAGAGAGTGAGATGCCAGCTCCTTTCATTCAGTCAGTAGCTTCAAACATTTCTGGACGTTTTTCAATGGCAAAAATCAATGAATATTGTAAATGCACAAACAGTAATATCTCCACATTGCAAGGTGCAATTCTGAAATTTTTTGCTTTTTCCTGTTAATCCTAGCATGATAAAGAAGATTCAAAGAGAGTGAGATGCCAGCTCCTTTCATTCAGTCAGTAGCTTCAAACATTTCTGGTATATGAAAAACATGTTTTTCAATGGCAAAAATCAATGAATATTGTAAATGCACAAACAGTAATATCTCCACATTGCAAGGTGCAATTCTGAAATTTTTTGCTTTTTCCTGTTAATCCTAGCATGATAAAGAAGATTCAAAGAGAGTGAGATGCCAGCTCCTTTCATTCAGTCAGTAGCTTCAAACATTTCTGGTATATGAAAAACATGTTTTTCAATGGCAAAAATCAATGAATATTGTAAATGCACAAACAGTAATATCTCCACATTGCAAGGTGCAATTCTGAAATATTTTGCTTTTTCCTGCTAATCCTAGCATGATAAAGAAGATTCAAAGAGAGTGAGATGCCAGCTCCTTTCATTCAGTCAGTAGCTTCAAACATTTCTGGTATATGAAAAACATGTTTTTCAATGGCAAAAATCAATGAATATTGTAAATGCACAAACAGTAATATCTCCACATTGCAAGGTGCAATTCTGAAATTTTTTGCTTTTTCCTGCTAATCCTAGCATGATAAAGAAGATTCAAAGAGAGTGAGATGCCAGCTCCTTTCATTCAGTCAGTAGCTTCAAACATTTCTGGACGTTTTTCAATGGCAAAAATTAATGAATATTGTAAATGCACAAACAGTAATATCTCCACATTGCAAGGTGCAATTCTGAAATTTTTTGCTTTTTCCTGCTAATCCTAGCATGATAAAGAAGATTCAAAGAGAGTGAGATGCCAGCTCCTTTCATTCAGTCAGTAGCTTCAAACATTTCTGGTATATGAAAAACATGTTTTTCAATAGCAAAAATCAATGAATATTGTAAATGCACAAACAGTAATATCTCCACATTGCAAGGTGCAATTCTGAAATTTTTTGCTTTTTCCTGTTAATCCTAGCATGATAAAGAAGATTCAAAGAGAGTGAGATGCCAGCTCCTTTCATTCAGTCAGTAGCTTCAAACATTTCTGGTATATGAAAAACATGTTTTTCAATGGCAAAAATCAATGAATATTGTAAATGCACAAACAGTAATATCTCCACATTGCAAGGTGCAATTCTGAAATTTTTTGCTTTTTCCTGCTAATCCTAGCATGATAAAGAAGATTCAAAGAGAGTGAGATGCCAGCTCCTTTCATTCAGTCAGTAGCTTCAAACATTTCTGGTATATGAAAAACATGTTTTTCAATGGCAAAAATCAATGAATATTGTAAATGCACAAACAGTAATATCTCCACATTGCACGGTGCAATTCTGAAATTTTTAGCTTTTTCCTGTTAATCCTAGCATGATAAAGAAGATTCAAAGAGAGTGAGATGCCAGCTCCTTTCATTCAGTCAGTAGCTTCAAACATTTCTGGACGTTTTTCAATGGCAAAAATTAATGAATATTGTAAATGCACAAACAGTAATATCTCCACATTGCAAGGTGCAATTCTGAAATTTTTTGCTTTTTCCTGCTAATCCTAGCATGATAAAGAAGATTCAAAGAGAGTGAGATGCCAGCTCCTTTCATTCAGTCAGTAGCTTCAAACATTTCTGGTATATGAAAAACATGTTTTTCAATGGCAAAAATCAATGAATATTGTAAATGCACAAACAGTAATATCTCCACATTGCAAGGTGCAATTCTGAAATTTTTTGCTTTTTCCTGCTAATCCTAGCATGATAAAGAAGATTCAAAGAGAGTGAGATGCCAGCTCCTTTCATTCAGTCAGTAGCTTCAAACATTTCTGGTATATGAAAAACATGTTTTTCAATGGCAAAAATCAATGAATATTGTAAATGCACAAACAGTAATATCTCCACATTGCACGGTGCAATTCTGAAATTTTTAGCTTTTTCCTGTTAATCCTAGCATGATGAAGAAGATTCAAAGAGAGTGAGATGCCAGCTCCTTTCATTCAGTCAGTAGCTTCAAACATTTCTGGTATATGAAAAACATGTTTTTCAATGGCAAAAATCAATGAATATTGTAAATGCACAAACAGTAATATCTCCACATTGCACGGTGCAATTCTGAAATTTTTAGCTTTTTCCTGTTAATCCTAGCATGATAAAGAAGATTCAAAGAGAGTGAGATGCCAGCTCCTTTCATTCAGTCAGTAGCTTCAAACATTTCTGGTATATGAAAAACATGTTTTTCAATGGCAAAAATCAATGAATATTGTAAATGCACAAACAGTAATATCTCCACATTGCAAGGTGCAATTCTGAAATTTTTTGCTTTTTCCTGTTAATCCTAGCATGATAAAGAAGATTCAAAGAGAGTGAGATGCCAGCTCCTTTCATTCAGTCAGTAGCTTCAAACATTTCTGGTATATGAAAAACATGTTTTTCAATGGCAAAAATCAATGAATATTGTAAATGCACAAACAGTAATATCTCCACATTGCAAGGTGCAATTCTGAAATTTTTTGCTTTTTCCTGCTAATCCTAGCATGATAAAGAAGATTCAAAGAGAGTGAGATGCCAGCTCCTTTCATTCAGTCAGTAGCTTCAAACATTTCTGGTATATGAAAAACATGTTTTTCAATGGCAAAAATCAATGAATATTGTAAATGCACAAACAGTAATATCTCCACATTGCAAGGTGCAATTCTGAAATTTTTTGCTTTTTCCTGCTAATCCTAGCATGATAAAGAAGATTCAAAGAGAGTGAGATGCCAGCTCCTTTCATTCAGTCAGTAGCTTCAAACATTTCTGGACGTTTTTCAATGGCAAAAATCAATGAATATTGTAAATGCACAAACAGTAATATCTCCACATTGCAAGGTGCAATTCTGAAATTTTTTGCTTTTTCCTGTTAATCCTAGCATGATAAAGAAGATTCAAAGAGAGTGAGATGCCAGCTCCTTTCATTCAGTCAGTAGCTTCAAACATTTCTGGTATATGAAAAACATGTTTTTCAATGGCAAAAATCAATGAATATTGTAAATGCACAAACAGTAATATCTCCACATTGCAAGTTGCAATTCTGAAATTTTTTGCTTTTTCCTGTTAATCCTAGCATGATAAAGAAGATTCAAAGAGAGTGAGATGCCAGCTCCTTTCATTCAGTCAGTAGCTTCAAACATTTCTGGTATATGAAAAACGTTTTTCAATGGCAAAAATCAATGAATATTGTAAATGCACAAACAGTAATATCTCCACATTGCACGGTGCAATTCTGAAATTTTTAGCTTTTTCCTGTTAATCCTAGCATGATAAAGAAGATTCAAAGAGAGTGAGATGCCAGCTCCTTTCATTCAGTCAGTAGCTTCAAACATTTCTGGTATATGAAAAACATGTTTTTCAATGGCAAAAATCAATGAATATTGTAAATGCACAAACAGTAATATCTCCACATTGCAAGGTGCAATTCTGAAATTTTTTGCTTTTTCCTGCTAATCCTAGCATGATAAAGAAGATTCAAAGAGAGTGAGATGCCAGCTCCTTTCATTCAGTCAGTAGCTTCAAACATTTCTGGTATATGAAAAACATGTTTTTCAATGGCAAAAATCAATGAATATTGTAAATGCACAAACAGTAATATCTCCACATTGCAAGGTGCAATTCTGAAATTTTTTGCTTTTTCCTGCTAATCCTAGCATGATAAAGAAGATTCAAAGAGAGTGAGATGCCAGCTCCTTTCATTCAGTCAGTTGCTTCAAACATTTCTGGACGTTTTTCAATGGCAAAAATCAATGAATATTGTAAATGCACAAACAGTAATATCTCCACATTGCAAGGTGCAATTCTGAAATTTTTTGCTTTTTCCTGCTAATCCTAGCATGATAAAGAAGATTCAAAGAGAGTGAGATGCCAGCTCCTTTCAGTCAGTAGCTTCAAACATTTCTGGTATATGAAAAACGTTTTTCAATGGCAAAAATCAATGAATATTGTAAATGCACAAACAGTAATATCTCCACATTGCACGGTGCAATTCTGAAATTTTTAGCTTTTTCCTGTTAATAGTAGCATGATAAAGAAGATTCAAAGAGAGTGAGATGCCAGCTCCTTTCATTCAGTCAGTAGCTTCAAACATTTCTGGTATATGAAAAACATGTTTTTCAATGGCAAAAATCAATGAATATTGTAAATGCACAAACAGTAATATCTCCACATTGCAAGGTGCAATTCTGAAATTTTTTGCTTTTTCCTGCTAATCCTAGCATGATAAAGAAGATTCAAAGAGAGTGAGATGCCAGCTCCTTTCATTCAGTCAGTAGCTTCAAACATTTCTGGTATATGAAAAACATGTTTTTCAATGGCAAAAATCAATGAATATTGTAAATGCACAAACAGTAATATCTCCACATTGCAAGGTGCAATTCTGAAATTTTTTGCTTTTTCCTGCTAATCCTAGCATGATAAAGAAGATTCAAAGAGAGTGAGATGCCAGCTCCTTTCATTCAGTCAGTAGCTTCAAACATTTCTGGACGTTTTTCAATGGCAAAAATCAATGAATATTGTAAATGCACAAACAGTAATATCTCCACATTGCAAGGTGCAATTCTGAAATTTTTTGCTTTTTCCTGTTAATCCTAGCATGATAAAGAAGATTCAAAGAGAGTGAGATGCCAGCTCCTTTCATTCAGTCAGTAGCTTCAAACATTTCTGGTATATGAAAAACATGTTTTTCAATGGCAAAAATCAATGAATATTGTAAATGCACAAACAGTAATATCTCCACATTGCAAGGTGCAATTCTGAAATTTTTTTGCTTTTTCCTGTTAATCCTAGCATGATAAAGAAGATTCAAAGAGAGTGAGATGCCAGCTCCTTTCATTCAGTCAGTAGCTTCAAACATTTCTGGTATATGAAAAACATGTTTTTCAATGGCAAAAATCAATGAATATTGTAAATGCACCAAACAGTAATATCTCCACATTGCAAGGTGCAATTCTGAAATATTTTGCTTTTTCCTGCTAATCCTAGCATGATAAAGAAGATTCAAAGAGAGTGAGATGCCAGCTCTCTTTCATTCAGTCAGTAGCTTCAAACATTTCTGGTATATGAAAAACATGTTTTTCAATGGCAAAAATCAATGAATAGTGTAAATGCCAAACAGTAATATCTCCACATTGCAAGGTGCAATTCTGAAATTTTTTGCTTTTTCTGCTAATCCTAGCATGATAAAGAAGATTCAAAGAGAGTGAGATGCCAGCTCCTTTCATTCAGTCAGTAGCTTCAAACATTTCTGGACGTTTTTCAATGGCAAAAATTAATGAATATTGTAAATGCACAAACAGTAATATCTCCACATTGCAAGGTGCAATTCTGAAATTTTTTGCTTTTTCCTGCTAATCCTAGCATGATAAAGAAGATTCAAAGAGAGTGAGATGCCAGCTCCTTTCATTCAGTCAGTAGCTTCAAACATTTCTGGTATATGAAAAACATGTTTTTCAATAGCAAAATATCAATGAATATTGTAAAATGCACAAACAGTAATATCTCCACATTGCAAGGTGCAATTCTGAAATTTTTTGCTTTTTCCTGTTAATCCTAGCATGATAAAGAAGATTCAAAGAGAGTGAGATGCCAGCTCCTTTCATTCAGTCAGTAGCTTCAAACATTTCTGGTATATGAAAAACATGTTTTTCAATGGCAAAAATCAATGAATATTGTAATGCACAAACAGTAATATCTCCACATGCAAGGTGCAATTCTGAAATTTTTTGCTTTTTCCTGCTAATCCTAGCATGATAAAGAAGATTCAAAGAGAGTGAGATGCCAGCTCCTTTCATTCAGTCAGTAGCTTCAAACATTTCTGGTATATGAAAAACATGTTTTTCAATGGCAAAAATCAATGAATATTGTAAATGCACAAACAGTAATATCTCCACATTGCACGGTGCAATTCTGAAATTTTTTAGCTTTTTCCTGTTAATCCTAGCATGATAAAGAAGATTCAAAGAGAGTGAGATGCCAGCTCCTTTCATTCAGTCAGTAGCTTCAAACATTTCTGGACGTTTTTCAATGGCAAAAATTAATGAATATGTAAATGCACAAACAGTAATATCTCCACATTGCAAGGTGCAATTCTGAAATTTTTTGCTTTTTCCTGCTAATCCTAGCATGATAAAGAAGATTCAAAGAGAGTGAGATGCCAGCTCCTTTCATTCAGTCAGTAGCTTCAAACATTTCTGGTATATGAAAAACATGTTTTTCAATGGCAAAAATCAATGAATATTGTAAATGCACAAACAGTAATATCTCCACATTGCAAGGTGCAATTCTGAAATTTTTTGCTTTTTCCTGCTAATCCTAGCATGATAAAGAAGATTCAAAGAGAGTGAGATGCCAGCTCCTTTCATTCTGTCAGTAGCTTCAAACATTTCTGTATTGAAAAACATGTTTTTCAATGGCAAAAATCAATGAATATTGTAAATGCACAAACAGTAATATCTCCACATTGCACGGTGCAATTCTGAAATTTTTAGCTTTTTCCTGTTAATCCTAGCATGATGAAGAAGATTCAAAGAGAGTGAGATGCCAGCTCCTTTCATTCAGTCAGTAGCTTCAAACATTTCTGGTATATGAAAAACATGTTTTTCAATGGCAAAAATCAATGACTATTGTAAATGCACAAACAGTAATATCTCCACATTGCACGGTGCAATTCTGAAATTTTTAGCTTTTTCCTGTTAATCCTAGCATGATAAAGAAGATTCAAAGAGAGTGAGATGCCAGCTCCTTTCATTCAGTCAGTAGCTTCAAACATTTCTGGTATATGAAAAACATGTTTTTCAATGGCAAAATCAATGAATATTGTAAATGCACAAACAGTAATATCTCCACATTGCAAGGTGCAATTCTGAAATTTTTTGCTTTTTCCTGTTAATCCTAGCATGATAAAGAAGATTCAAAGAGAGTGAGATGCCAGCTCCTTTCATTCAGTCAGTAGCTTCAAACATTTCTGGTATATGAAAAACATGTTTTTCAATGCAAAAATCAATGAATATTGTAAATGCACAAACAGTAATATCTCCACATTGCAAGTGCAATTCTGAAATTTTTTGCTTTTTCTGCTAATCCTAGCATGATAAAGAAGATTCAAAGAGAGTGAGATGCCAGCTCCTTTCATTCAGTCAGTAGCTTCAAACATTTCTGGTATATGAAAAACATGTTTTTCAATGGCAAAAATCAAATGAATATTGTAAATGCACAAACAGTAATATCTCCACATTGCACGGTGCAATTCTGAAATTTTTAGCTTTTTCCTGTTAATCCTAGCATGATAAAGAAGATTCAAAGAGAGTGAGATGCCAGCTCCTTTCATTCAGTCAGTAGCTTCAAACATTTCTGGTATATGAAAAACATGTTTTTCAATGGCAAAAATCAATGAATATTGTAAATGCACAAACAGTAATATCTCCACATTGCACGGTGCAATTCTGAAATTTTTAGCTTTTTCCTGTTAATCCTAGCATGATAAAGAAGATTCAAAGAGAGTGAGATGCCAGCTCCTTTCATTCAGTCAGTAGCTTCAAACATTTCTGGTATATGAAAAACATGTTTTTCAATGGCAAAAATCAATGAATATTGTAAATGCACAAACGTAATATCTCCACATTGCAAGGTGCAATTCTGAAATTTTTTGCTTTTTCCTGCTAATCCTAGCATGATAAAGAAGATTCAAAGAGAGTGAGATGCCAGCTCCTTTCTCTCATTCAGTCAGTAGCTTCAAACATTTCTGGTATATGAAAAACATGTTTTTCAATGGCAAAAATCAATGAATATTGTAAATGCACAAACAGTAATATCTCCACATTGCAAGGTGCAATTCTGAAATTTTTTGCTTTTTCCTGCTAATCCTAGCATGATAAAGAAGATTCAAAGAGAGTGAGATGCCAGCTCCTTTCATTCAGTCAGTAGCTTCAAACATTTCTGGACGTTTTTCAATGGCAAAAATCAATGAATATTGTAAATGCACAAACAGTAATATCTCCACATTGCAAGGTGCAATTCTGAAATTTTTTGCTTTTTCCTGTTAATCCTAGCATGATAAAGAAGATTCAAAGAGAGTGAGATGCCAGCTCCTTTCATTCAGTCAGTAGCTTCAAACATTTCTGGTATATGAAAAACATGTTTTTCAATGGCAAAAATCAATGAATATTGTAAATGCACAAACAGTAATATCTCCACATTGCAAGGTGCAATTCTGAAATTTTTTGCTTTTTCCTGTTAATCCTAGCATGATAAAGAAGATTCAAAGAGAGTGAGATGCCAGCTCCTTTCATTCAGTCAGTAGCTTCAAACATTTCTGGTATATGAAAAACATGTTTTTCAATGGCAAAAATCAATGAATATTGTAAATGCACAAACAGTAATATCTCCACATTGCAAGGTGCAATTCTGAAATTTTTTGCTTTTTCCTGCTAATCCTAGCATGATAAAGAAGATTCAAAGAGAGTGAGATAAGAGAGTGAGATGCCATCTCCTTTCATTCAGTCAGTAGCTTCAAACATTTCTGGTATATGAAAAACATGTTTTTCAATGGCAAAAATCAATGAATATTGTAAATGCACAAACAGTAATATCTCCACATTGCACGGTGCAATTCTGAAATTTTTAGCTTTTTCCTGTTAATCCTAGCATGATAAAGAAGATTCAAAGAGAGTGAGATGCCAGCTCCTTTCATTCAGTCAGTAGCTTCAAACAATTCTGGTATATGAAAAACATGTTTTTCAATGGCAAAAATCAATGAATATTGTAAATGCACAAACAGTAATATCTCCACATTGCAAGGTGCAATTCTGAAATTTTTTGCTTTTTCCTGTTAATCCTAGCATGATAAAGAAGATTCAAAGAGAGTGAGATGCCAGCTCCTTTCATTCAGTCAGTAGCTTCAAACATTTCTGGTATATGAAAAACATGTTTTTCAATGGCAAAAATCAATGAATATTGTAAATGCACAAACAGTAATATCTCCACATTGCAAGGTGCAATTCTGAAATTTTTTGCTTTTTCCTGCTAATCCTAGCATGATAAAGAAGATTCAAAGAGAGTGAGATGCCAGCTCCTTTCATTCAGTCAGTAGCTTCAAACATTTCTGGTATATGAAAAACATGTTTTTCAATGGCAAAAATCAATGAATATTGTAAATGCACAAACAGTAATATCTCCACATTGCACGGTGCAATTCTGAAATTTTTAGCTTTTTCCTGTTAATCCTAGCATGATAAAGAAGATTCAAAGAGAGTGAGATGCCAGCTCCTTTCATTCAGTCAGTAGCTTCAAACATTTCTGGTATATGAAAAACATGTTTTTCAATGGCAAAAATCAATGAATATTGTAAATGCACAAACAGTAATATCTCCACATTGCAAGGTGCAATTCTGAAATTTTTTGCTTTTTCCTGCTAATCCTAGCATGATAAAGAAGATTCAAAGAGAGTGAGATGCCAGCTCCTTTCATTCAGTCAGTAGCTTCAAACATTTCTGGTATATGAAAAACATGTTTTTCAATGGCAAAAATCAATGAATATTGTAAATGCACAAACAGTAATATCTCCACATTGCACGGTGCAATTCTGAAATTTTTAGCTTTTTCCTGTTAATCCTAGCATGATAAAGAAGATTCAAAGAGAGTGAGATGCCAGCTCCTTTCATTCAGTCAGTAGCTTCAAACATTTCTGGTATATGAAAAACATGTTTTTCAATGGCAAAAATCAATGAATATTGTAAATGCACAAACAGTAATATCTCCACATTGCAAGGTGCAATTCTGAAATTTTTTGCTTTTTCCTGTTAATCCTAGCATGATAAAGAAGATTCAAAGAGAGTGAGATGCCAGCTCCTTTCATTCAGTCAGTAGCTTCAAACATTTCTGGTATATGAAAAACATGTTTTTCAATGGCAAAAATCAATGAATATTGTAAATGCACAAACAGTAATATCTCCACATTGCAAGGTGCAATTCTGAAATTTTTTGCTTTTTACTGCTAATCCTAGCATGATAAAGAAGATTCAAAGAGAGTGAGATGCCAGCTCCTTTCATTCAGTCAGTAGCTTCAAACATTTCTGGTATATGAAAAACGTTTTTCAATGGCAAAAATCAATGAATATTGTAAATGCACAAACAGTAATATCTCCACATTGCACGGTGCAATTCTGAAATTTTTAGCTTTTTCCTGTTAATCCTAGCATGATAAAGAAGATTCAAAGAGAGTGAGATGCCAGCTCCTTTCATTCAGTCAGTAGCTTCAAACATTTCTGGTATATGAAAAACATGTTTTTCAATGGCAAAAATCAATGAATATTGTAAATGCACAAACAGTAATATCTCCACATTGCAAGGTGCAATTCTGAAATTTTTTGCTTTTTCCTGCTAATCCTAGCATGATAAAGAAGATTCAAAGAGAGTGAGATGCCAGCTCCTTTCATTCAGTCAGTAGCTTCAAACATTTCTGGTATATGAAAAACATGTTTTTCAATGGCAAAAATCAATGAATATTGTAAATGCACAAACAGTAATATCTCCACATTGCAAGGTGCAATTCTGAAATTTTTTGCTTTTTCCTGCTAATCCTAGCATGATAAAGAAGATTCAAAGAGAGTGAGATGCCAGCTCCTTTCATTCAGTCAGTAGCTTCAAACAATTCTGGTATATGAAAAACATGTTTTTCAATGGCAAAAATCAATGAATATTGTAAATGCACAAACAGTAATATCTCCACATTGCAAGGTGCAATTCTGAAATTTTTTGCTTTTTCCTGTTAATCCTAGCATGATAAAGAAGATTCAAAGAGAGTGAGATGCCAGCTCCTTTCATTCAGTCAGTAGCTTCAAACATTTCTGGTATATGAAAAACATGTTTTTCAATGGCAAAAATCAATGAATATTGTAAATGCACAAACAGTAATATCTCCACATTGCAAGGTGCAATTCTGAAATTTTTTGCTTTTTCCTGCTAATCCTAGCATGATAAAGAAGATTCAAAGAGAGTGAGATGCCAGCTCCTTTCATTCAGTCAGTAGCTTCAAACATTTCTGGTATATGAAAAACATGTTTTTCAATGGCAAAAATCAATGAATATTGTAAATGCACAAACAGTAATATCTCCACATTGCAAGGTGCAATTCTGAAATTTTTTGCTTTTTCCTGTTAATCCTAGCATGATAAAGAAGATTCAAAGAGAGTGAGATGCCAGCTCCTTTCATTCAGTCAGTAGCTTCAAACATTTCTGGTATATGAAAAACATGTTTTTCAATGGCAAAAATCAATGAATATTGTAAATGCACAAACAGTAATATCTCCACATTGCAAGGTGCAATTCTGAAATTTTTTGCTTTTTCCTGCTAATCCTAGCATGATAAAGAAGATTCAAAGAGAGTGAGATGCCAGCTCCTTTCATTCAGTCAGTAGCTTCAAACATTTCTGGTATATGAAAAACGTTTTTCAATGGCAAAAATCAATGAATATTGTAAATGCACAAACAGTAATATCTCCACATTGCACGGTGCAATTCTGAAATTTTTAGCTTTTTCCTGTTAATCCTAGCATGATAAAGAAGATTCAAAGAGAGTGAGATGCCAGCTCCTTTCATTCAGTCAGTAGCTTCAAACATTTCTGGTATATGAAAAACATGTTTTTCAATGGCAAAAATCAATGAATATTGTAAATGCACAAACAGTAATATCTCCACATTGCAAGGTGCAATTCTGAAATTTTTTGCTTTTTCCTGCTAATCCTAGCATGATAAAGAAGATTCAAAGAGAGTGAGATGCCAGCTCCTTTCATTCAGTCAGTAGCTTCAAACATTTCTGGTATATGAAAAACATGTTTTTCAATGGCAAAAATCAATGAATATTGTAAATGCACAAACAGTAATATCTCCACATTGCAAGGTGCAATTCTGAAATTTTTTGCTTTTTCCTGCTAATCCTAGCATGATAAAGAAGATTCAAAGAGAGTGAGATGCCAGCTCCTTTCATTCAGTCAGTAGCTTCAAACAATTCTGGTATATGAAAAACATGTTTTTCAATGGCAAAAATCAATGAATATTGTAAATGCACAAACAGTAATATCTCCACATTGCAAGGTGCAATTCTGAAATTTTTTGCTTTTTCCTGTTAATCCTAGCATGATAAAGAAGATTCAAAGAGAGTGAGATGCCAGCTCCTTTCATTCAGTCAGTAGCTTCAAACATTTCTGGTATATGAAAAACATGTTTTTCAATGGCAAAAATCAATGAATATTGTAAATGCACAAACAGTAATATCTCCACATTGCAAGGTGCAATTCTGAAATTTTTTGCTTTTTCCTGCTAATCCTAGCATGATAAAGAAGATTCAAAGAGAGTGAGATGCCAGCTCCTTTCATTCAGTCAGTAGCTTCAAACATTTCTGGTATATGAAAAACATGTTTTTCAATGGCAAAAATCAATGAATATTGTAAATGCACAAACAGTAATATCTCCACATTGCACGGTGCAATTCTGAAATTTTTAGCTTTTTCCTGTTAATCCTAGCATGATAAAGAAGATTCAAAGAGAGTGAGATGCCAGCTCCTTTCATTCAGTCAGTAGCTTCAAACATTTCTGGTATATGAAAAACATGTTTTTCAATGGCAAAAATCAATGAATATTGTAAATGCACAAACAGTAATATCTCCACATTGCAAGGTGCAATTCTGAAATTTTTTGCTTTTTCCTGCTAATCCTAGCATGATAAAGAAGATTCAAAGAGAGTGAGATGCCAGCTCCTTTCATTCAGTCAGTAGCTTCAAACATTTCTGGTATATGAAAAACATGTTTTTCAATGGCAAAAATCAATGAATATTGTAAATGCACAAACAGTAATATCTCCACATTGCACGGTGCAATTCTGAAATTTTTAGCTTTTTCCTGTTAATCCTAGCATGATAAAGAAGATTCAAAGAGAGTGAGATGCCAGCTCCTTTCATTCAGTCAGTAGCTTCAAACATTTCTGGTATATGAAAAACATGTTTTTCAATGGCAAAAATCAATGAATATTGTAAATGCACAAACAGTAATATCTCCACATTGCAAGGTGCAATTCTGAAATTTTTTGCTTTTTCCTGTTAATCCTAGCATGATAAAGAAGATTCAAAGAGAGTGAGATGCCAGCTCCTTTCATTCAGTCAGTAGCTTCAAACATTTCTGGTATATGAAAAACATGTTTTTCAATGGCAAAAATCAATGAATATTGTAAATGCACAAACAGTAATATCTCCACATTGCAAGGTGCAATTCTGAAATTTTTTGCTTTTTCCTGCTAATCCTAGCATGATAAAGAAGATTCAAAGAGAGTGAGATGCCAGCTCCTTTCATTCAGTCAGTAGCTTCAAACATTTCTGGTATATGAAAAACGTTTTTCAATGGCAAAAATCAATGAATATTGTAAATGCACAAACAGTAATTTCTCCACATTGCACGGTGCAATTCTGAAATTTTTAGCTTTTTCCTGTTAATCCTAGCATGATAAAGAAGATTCAAAGAGAGTGAGATGCCAGCTCCTTTCATTCAGTCAGTAGCTTCAAACATTTCTGGTATATGAAAAACATGTTTTTCAATGGCAAAAATCAATGAATATTGTAAATGCACAAACAGTAATATCTCCACATTGCAAGGTGCAATTCTGAAATTTTTTGCTTTTTCCTGCTAATCCTAGCATGATAAAGAAGATTCAAAGAGAGTGAGATGCCAGCTCCTTTCATTCAGTCAGTAGCTTCAAACATTTCTGGTATATGAAAAACATGTTTTTCAATGGCAAAAATCAATGAATATTGTAAATGCACAAACAGTAATATCTCCACATTGCAAGGTGCAATTCTGAAATTTTTTGCTTTTTCCTGCTAATCCTAGCATGATAAAGAAGATTCAAAGAGAGTGAGATGCCAGCTCCTTTCATTCAGTCAGTAGCTTCAAACATTTCTGGACGTTTTTCAATGGCAAAAATCAATGAATATTGTAAATGCACAAACAGTAATATCTCCACATTGCAAGGTGCAATTCTGAAATTTTTTGCTTTTTCCTGTTAATCCTAGCATGATAAAGAAGATTCAAAGAGAGTGAGATGCCAGCTCCTTTCATTCAGTCAGTAGCTTCAAACATTTCTGGTATATGAAAAACATGTTTT
>NW_027369735.1:0-40641 GCF_046119375.1 Phyllobates terribilis | reverse complement strand
GATAGAAAGAGATAGATAAAGATAGAAAGCGAGAGATAGAAAGAGAGAGATAGAAAGAGAGATAGAAAGAGATAGAAAGAGATAGAAAGAGAGAGATAGAAAGAGATAGAAAGAGATAGAAAGAGAGAGATAGAAAGAGAGGGATAGAAAAAGAGAGATAGAAAAAGATAGAAAGAGAGAGATAAAGATAGAAAGCGAGAGATAGAAAGAGAGAGATAGAAAGAGAGAGATAGAAAGAGAGATAGAAAGAGATAGAAAGAGATAGAAAGAGAGAGATAGAAAGAGATAGAAAGAGATAGAAAGAGAGAGATAGAAAGAGAGAGAAAGAGAGAGATAGAAAGAGAGAGATAGAGAGAGATAGAAAGAGAGAGATAGAAAGAGAGAGATAGAAAGAGAGAGAGAGAGAAAGAGAGAGAAAGAGAGAGAGATAGAAAGAGATAGAAAGAGAGATAGAAAGAGATAGAAAGAGAGATAGAAAGAGATAGAAAGAGAGAGATATAAAGAGATAGAAAGAGAGAGATAGAAAGAGAGATAGAAAGAGAGATAGAAAGAGATAGAAAGAGAGAGAAAGAGAGAGATAGAAAGAGATAGAAAGATAGAAAGAGAGAGTTAGAAAGAGAGAGATAAAAGAGAGAGATAGAAAGATATAGAAGAGAGAGATAGAAAGAGAGAGAGATAGAAAGAGAGAGAGAGATAGAAAGAGATAGAAAGAGAGAGATAGAAAGAGAGAGAGATAGAAAGAGAGATAGAAAGAGAGAGAAAAAGATCGAAAGAGATAGAAAGAGACAGAAAGAGACAGAAAGAGAGAGATAGAAAAATAGAGAGAGATAGAAAGAGAAAGAAAGAGAGATAGAAAGAGAGAGAAAGAGATAGAAAGAGAGAGAAAGAGAGAGAGATAGAAAGAGAGAGATAGAAAGAGAGAGAGATAGAGAGAGAGATAGAAAGAGAGAGATAGAAAGAGAGAGATAGAAAGAGAGAGAAAGAAAGAGAGAGATAGAAAGAGATAGAAAGAGCGAGATAGAAAGAGATAGAAAGAGAGAGATAGAAAGAGATAGAAAGAGAGAGATAGAAAGAGAGAGATAGAAAGAGAGCGAAAGAGAGAGATAGAAAGAGAGAGATAGAGAGAGATAGAAAGAGAGAGATAGAAAGAGAGAGATAGAAAGAGAGAGAGAGATAGAAAGAGCTAGAAAGAGAGATAGAAAGAGATAGAAAGAGAGATAGAAAGAGATAGAGAGAGATAGAAAGAGATAGAAAGAGAGAGATAGAAAGAGAGATAGAAAGAGAGATAGAAAGAGATAGAAAGAGAGAGAAAGAGAGAGTTAGAAAGAGAGAGATAAAAAGAGAGAGACAGAAAGATATAGAAAGAGAGAGATAGAAAGAGAGAGAGAGATAGAAAGAGAGAGATAGAAAGAGAGAGATAGAAAGAGAGAGATAGAAAGAGAGAGATAGAAAGAGAAAGAGATAGAAAGAGAGAGAAAAAGATCGAAAGAGATAGAAAGAGACAGAAAGAGACAGAAAGAGAGAGATAGAAAAAGAGAGAGATAGAAAGAGAAAGAAAGAGAGATAGAAAGAGATAGAAAGAGAGAGAAAGAGAGAGAGATAGAAAGAAAGAGATAGAAAGAGAGAGAGATAGAGAGAGAGATAGAAAGAGAGAGATAGAAAGAGATAGAAAGAGATTGAAAGAGAGAGATAGAAAGAGAGAGATAGAAAGAGAAAGAGAGATAGAAAGTGATATAAAGAGAGAGATATAAAGAGAGAGATAGAAAGAGATAGAAAGAGAGAGATAGAAAGAGAGAGATAGAAAGAGATAGAAAGAGATAGAAAGAGAGAGATAGAAAGAGAGAGATAGAAAGAGAGGGATAGAAAAAGAGAGATAGAAAAAGATAGAAAGAGAGAGATAAAGATAGAAAGCGAGAGATAGAAAGAGAGAGATAGAAAGAGAGAGATAGAAAGAGAGATAGAAAGAGATAGAAAGAGAGAGATAGAAAGAGAGAGATAGAAAGAGAGAGATAGAAAGAGAGAGAAAGAGAGAGATAGAAAGAGAGAGATAGAGAGAGATAGAAAGAGAGAGATAGAAAGAGAGAGATAGAAAGAGAGAGAGAGAGAGAGAAAGAGAGAGAAAGAGAGAGAGATAGAAAGAGATAGAAAGAGAGATAGAAAGAGATAGAAAGAGAGATAGAAAGAGATAGAAAGAGAGAGATAGAAAGAGAGAGATAGAAAGAGATAGAAAGAGAGAGATAGAAAGAGAGATACAAAGAGAGATAGAAAGAGATAGAAAGAGAGAGAAAGAGAGAGATAGAAAGATAGAAAGAGAGAGTTAGAAAGAGAGAGATAAAAAGAGAGAGATAGAAAGATATAGAAAGAGAGAGATAGAAAGAGAGAGAGAGATAGAAAGAGAGAGAGAGATAGAAAGAAAGAGAGAGATAGAAAGAGATAGAAAGAGAGAGATAGAAAGAGAGAGATAGAAAGAGAGAGATAGAAAGAGAGATAGAAAGAGAGAGAAAAAGATCGAAAGAGATAGAAAGAGACAGAAAGAGACAGAAAGAGAGAGATAGAAAAAGAGAGAGAGATAGAAAGAGAAAGAAAGAGAGATAGAAAGAGAGAGAAAGAGAGAGAAAGAGAGAGAAAGAGAGAGAGATAGAAAGAGAGAGATAGAAAGAGAGAGAGATAGAGAGAGAGATAGAAAGAGAGAGATAGAAAGAGATAGAAAGAGATAGAAAGAGAGAGATAGAAAGTGATATAAAAAGAGAGATATAAAGAGAGAGATAGAATGAGATAGAAAGAGAGAGATAGAAAGAGAGAGATAGAAAGAGAGAGATAGAAAGAGAGGGATAGAAAAAGAGAGATAGAAAGAGATAGAAAGAGATAGATAAAGATAGAAAGCGAGAGATAGAAAGAGAGAGATAGAAAGAGAGAGATAGAAAGAGAGATAGAAAGAGATAGAAAGAGATAGAAAGAGAGAGATAGAAAGAGATAGAAAGAGATAGAAAGAGAGAGATAGAAAGAGAGAGATAGAAAGAGAGAGAAAGAAAGAGAGATAGAAAGAGATAGAAAGAGCGAGATAGAAAGAGAGAGATAGAAAGAGAGAGATAGAAAGAGAGAGAGATAGAAAGAGAGAGATAGAAAGAGAGAGAGATAGAAAGTGATATAAAGAGAGAGATATAAAGAGAGAGATAGAAAGAGATAAAAAGAGAGAGATAGAAAGAGAGAGATAGAAAGAGATAGAAAGAGATAGAAAGAGAGAGATAGAAAGAGAGAGATAGAAAGAGAGGGATAGAAAAAGAGAGATAGAAAAAGATAGAAAGAGAGAGATAAAGATAGAAAGCGAGAGATAGAAAGAGAGAGATAGAAAGAGAGAGATAGAAAGAGAGATAGAAAGAGATAGAAAGAGATAGAAAGAGAGAGATAGAAAGAGATAGAAAGAGATAGAAAGAGAGAGATAGAAAGAGATAGAAAGAGAGAGATAGAAAGAGAGAGAAAGAGAGAGATAGAAAGAGAGAGATAGAGAGAGATAGAAAGAGAGAGATAGAAGAGAGAGATAGAAAGAGAGAGAGAGAGAGAGAAAGAGAGAGAAAGAGAGAGAGATAGAAAGAGATAGAAAGAGAGATAGAAAGAGATAGAAAGAGAGATAGAAAGAGATAGAAAGAGAGAGATAGAAAGAGAGAGATAGAAAGAGATAGAAAGAGAGAGATAGAAAGAGAGATAGAAAGAGAGATAGAAAGAGATAGAAAGAGAGAGAAAGAGAGAGATAGAAAGAGATAGAAAGATAGAAAGAGAGAGTTAGAAAGAGAGAGATAAAAAGAGAGAGATAGAAAGATATAGAAAGAGAGAGATAGAAAGAGAGAGAGAGATAGAAAGAGAGAGAGAGATAGAAAGAAAGAGAGAGATAGAAAGAGATAGAAAGAGAGAGATAGAAAGAGAGAGATAGAAAGAGAGAGATAGAAAGAGAGATAGAAAGAGAGAGAAAAAGATCGAAAGAGATAGAAAGAGACAGAAAGAGACAGAAAGAGAGAGATAGAAAAAGAGAGAGCGATAGAAAGAGAAAGAAAGAGAGATAGAAAGAGAGAGAAAGAGAGAGAAAGAGAGAGAAAGAGAGAGAGATAGAAAGAGAGAGATAGAAAGAGAGAGAGATAGAGAGAGAGATAGAAAGAGATAGAAAGAGATAGAAAGAGAGAGATAGAAAGTGATATAAAGAGAGAGATATAAAGAGAGAGATAGAATGAGATAGAAAGAGAGAGATAGAAAGAGAGAGATAGAAAGAGAGAGATAGAAAGAGAGGGATAGAAAAAGAGAGATAGAAAGAGATAGAAAGAGATAGATAAAGATAGAAAGCGAGAGATAGAAAGAGAGAGATAGAAAGAGAGAGATAGAAAGAGAGAAAGAAAGAGATAGAAAGAGATAGAAAGAGAGAGATAGAAAGAGATAGAAAGAGATAGAAAGAGAGAGATAGAAAGAGAGG
Source organism: Phyllobates terribilis (assembly GCF_046119375.1). Taxonomy (NCBI): domain Eukaryota; kingdom Metazoa; phylum Chordata; class Amphibia; order Anura; family Dendrobatidae; genus Phyllobates; species Phyllobates terribilis. The sequence goes on along the minus strand of NW_027369735.1, from coordinate 36,182 downwards.
GATAGAAAAAGAGAGATAGAAAAAGATAGAAAGAGAGAGATAAAGATAGAAAGCGAGAGATAGAAAGAGAGAGATAGAAAGAGAGAGATAGAAAGAGAGATAGAAAGAGATAGAAAGAGATAGAAAGAGAGAGATAGAAAGAGATAGAAAGAGATAGAAAGAGAGAGATAGAAAGAGAGAGAAAGAGAGAGATAAAAGGAGAGAGATAGAAAGATATAGAAAGAGAGAGATAGAAAGAGAGAGAGAGAGAGATAGAAAGAAAGAGAGAGATAGAAAGAGATAGAAAGAGAGAGATAGAAAGAGAGAGAGATAGAAAGAGAGATAGAAAGAGAGAGAAAAAGATCGAAAGAGATAGAAAGAGATAGAAAGAGACAGAAAGAGAGAGATAGAAAAAGAGAGAGAGATAGAAAGAGAAAGAAAGAGAGATAGAAAGAGAGAGAAAGAGATAGAAAGAGAGAGAAAGAGAGAGAGATAGAAAGAGAGAGATAGAAAGAGAGAGAGATAGAGATAGAATGAGAGAGATAGAAAGAGATAGAAAGAGATAGAAAGAGAGAGATAGAAAGAGAGAGATAGAAAGTGATATAAAGAGAGAGATATAAAGAGATAGAAAGAGAGAGATAGAAAGAGAGAGATAGAAAGAGAGAGATAGAAAGAGAGAGATAGAAAGAGAGAGATAGAAAGAGAGGGATAGAAAAAGAGAGATAGAAAGAGATAGAAAGAGATAGATAAAGATAGAAAGCGAGAGATAGAAAGAGAGAGATAGAAAGAGAGAGATAGAAAGAGAGATAGAAAGAGATAGAAAGAGATAGAAAGAGAGAGATAGAAAGAGATAGAAAGAGAGAGATAGAAAGAGAGAGATAGAAAGAGAGAGAAAGAAAGAGAGAGATAGAAAGAGATAGAAAGAGCGAGATAGAAAGAGATAGAAAGAGATAGAAAGAGAGAGATAGAAAGAGAGAGAGATAGAAAGAGAGAGATAGAAAGAGAGAGAGATAGAAAGAGAGAGAGAGATAGAGAGAGAGATAGAAAGACAGAGAGATAGAAAGAGAGAGAGATAGAAAGACAGAGAGATAGAAAGAGAGAGATAGAAAGAGAAAGAAAGAGAGAGATAGAAAAAGATAGAAAGAGAGAGATAGAAAGAGAGAGAGAGATAGAAAGAGAGAGAGATAGAAAGAGATAGAAAGAGAGAGAAAGAGAGATAAAGAGAGAGAAAGAGATAGAAAGAGAGAGATAGAAAGAGATAGAAAGAGAGAAACAGAAAGAGAGAGATAGAAAGAGAGTTAGAAAGAGAGAGATAGAAAGAGAAAGAAACATATAGAAAGAGATAGAGATAGAAAGAGAGAGAAAGAAAGAGAGAGATAGAAAGAGAGAGAGATAGAAAGAGAGAGATAGAAAGAGATAGAAAGAGAGAGAAAGAGAGAGTTAGAAAGAGAGAGATAAAAAGAGAGAGACAGAAAGATATAGAAAGAGAGAGATAGAAAGAGAGAGAGAGATAGAAAGAGAGAGATAGAAAGAGAGAGATAGAAAGAGAGAGATAGAAAGAGAAAGAGATAGAAAGAGAGATAGAAAGAGAGAGAAAAAGATCGAAAGAGATAGAAAGAGACAGAAAGATAGAGATAGAAAAAGAGAGAGAGATAGAAAGAGAAAGAAAGAGAGATAGAAAGAGATAGAAAGAGAGAGATAGAAAGAGAGAGATAGAAGAGAGAGAGAGAGAAAGAGAGAGAAAGAGAGAGAGATAGAAAGAGATAGAAAGAGAGATAGAAAGAGATAGAAAGAGAGATAGAAAGAGATAGAAAGAGAGAGATAGAAAGAGAGAGATAGAAAGAGATAGAAAGAGAGAGATAGAAAGAGAGATAAAAAGAGAGATAGAAAGAGAGAGAAAGAGAGAGAAAGAGAGAGATAGAAAGAGATAGAAAGATAGAAAGAGAGAGTTAGAAAGAGAGAGATAAAAGAGAGAGATAGAAAGATATAGAAAGAGAGAGATAGAAAGAGAGAGAGAGATAGAAAGAGAGAGAGAGATAGAAAGAAAGAGAGAGATAGAAAGAGATAGAAAGAGAGAGATAGAAAGAGAGAGATAGAAAGAGAGATAGAAAGAGAGAGAAAAAGATCGAAAGAGATAGAAAGAGACAGAAAGAGAGAGATAGAAAAAGAGAGAGAGATAGAAAGAGAAAGAAAGAGAGATAGAAAGAGAGAGAAAGAGAGAGAAAGAGAGAGAAAGAGAGAGAAAGAGAGAGAGATAGAAAGAGAGAGATAGAAAGAGAGAGAGATAGAGAGAGAGATAGAAAGAGAGAGATAGAAAGAGATAGAAAGAGATAGAAAGAGAGAGATAGAAAGTGATATAAAGAGAGAGATATAAAGAGAGAGATAGAATGAGATAGAAAGAGAGAGATAGAAAGAGAGAGATAGAAAGAGAGAGATAGAAAGAGAGGGATAGAAAAAGAGATATAGAAAGAGATAGAAAGAGATAGATAAAGATAGAAAGCGAGAGATAGAAAGAGAGAGATAGAAAGAGAGATAGAAAGAGATAGAAAGAGATAGAAAGAGAGAGATAGAAAGAGATAGAAAGAGAGAGATAGAAAGAGAGGGATAGAAAAAGAGAGATAGAAAAAGATAGAAAGAGAGAGATAAAGATAGAAAGCGAGAGATAGAAAGAGAGAGATAGAAAGAGAGAGATAGAAAGAGAGAGATAGAAAGAGAGATAGAAAGAGATAGAAAGAGATAGAAAGAGAGAGATAGAAAGAGATAGAAAGAGATAGAAAGAGAGAGATAGAAAGAGAGAGAAAGAGAGAGATAGAAAGAGAGAGATAGAGAGAGATAGAAAGAGAGAGATAGAAAGAGAGAGATAGAAAGAGAGAGATAGAAAGAGAGAGAGAGAGAGAGAAAGAGAGAGAAAGAGAGAGAGATAGAAAGAGATAGAAAGAGAGATAGAAAGAGATAGAAAGAGAGATAGAAAGAGATAGAAAGAGAGAGATAGAAAGAGATAGAAAGAGAGAGATAGAAAGAGAGATAGAAAGAGAGATAGAAAGAGATAGAAAGAGAGAGAAATAGAGAGATAGAAAGAGATAGAAAGATAGAAAGAGAGAGTTAGAAAGAGAGAGATAAAAAGAGAGAGATAGAAAGATATAGAAAGAGAGAGATAGAAAGAGAGAGAGATAGAAAGAGAGAGAGAGAGATAGAAAGAAAGAGAGAGATAGAAAGAGATAGAAAGAGAGAGATAGAAAGAGAGAGAGATAGAAAGAGAGATAGAAAGAGAGAGAAAAAGATCGAAAGAGATAGAAAGAGACAGAAAGAGACAGAAAGAGAGAGATAGAAAAAGAGAGAGAGATAGAAAGAGAAAGAAAGAGAGATAGAAAGAGAGAGAAACAGATAGAAAGAGAGAGAAAGAGAGAGAGATAGAAAGAGAGAGATAGAAAGAGAGAGAGATAGAGAGAGAGATAGAAAGAGAGAGATAGAAAGAGAGAGATAGAAAGAGAGAGAAAGAAAGAGAGAGATAGAAAGAGATAGAAAGAGCGAGATAGAAAGAGATAGAAAGAGAGAGATAGAAAGAGATAGAAAGAGAGAGATAGAAAGAGAGAGATAGAAAGAGAGCGAAAGAGAGAGATAGAAAGAGAGAGATAGAGAGAGATAGAAAGAGAGAGATAGAAAGAGAGAGATAGAAAGAGAGAGAGAGATAGAAAGAGCTAGAAAGAGAGATAGAAAGAGATAGAAAGAGAGATAGAAAGAGATAGAGAGAGATAGAAAGAGAGAGATAGAAAGAGATAGAAAGAGAGAGATAGAAAGAGAGATAGAAAGAGATAGAAAGAGAGAGAAAGAGAGAGTTAGAAAGAGAGAGATAAAAAGAGAGAGACAGAAAGATATAGAAAGAGAGAGATAGAAAGAGAGAGAGAGATAGAAAGAGAGAGATAGAAAGAGAGAGATAGAAAGAGAGAGATAGAAAGAGAAAGAGATAGAAAGAGAGATAGAAAGAGAGAGAAAAAGATCGAAAGAGATAGAAAGAGACAGAAAGAGACAGAAAGAGAGAGATAGAAAAAGAGAGAGAGATAGAAAGAGAAAGAAAGAGAGATAGAAAGAGATAGAAAGAGAGAGAAAGAGATAGAAAGAGAGAGAAAGAGAGAGAAAGAGAGAGAGATAGAAAGAAAGAGATAGAAAGAGAGAGAGATAGAGAGAGAGATAGAAAGAGAGAGATAGAAAGAGATAGAAAGAGATAGAAAGAGAGAGATAGAAAGAGAGAGATAGAAAGAGAGAGATAGAAAGTGATATAAAGAGAGAGATATAAAGAGAGAGATAGAAAGAGATAGAAAGAGATAGAAAGAGAGAGATAGAAAGAGATAGAAAGAGATAGAAAGAGAGAGATAGAAAGAGAGAGATAGAAAGAGAGGGATAGAAAAAGAGAGACAGAAAAAGATAGAAAGAGAGAGATAAAGATAGAAAGCGAGAGATAGAAAGAGAGAGATAGAAAGAGAGAGATAGAAAGAGAGATAGAAAGAGATAGAAAGAGATAGAAAGAGACAGATAGAAAGAGATAGAAAGAGATAGAAAGAGAGAGATAGAAAGAGAGAGATAGAAAGAGAGAGATAGAAAGAGAGAGAAAGAGAGAGATAGAAAGAGAGAGATAGAAAGAGAGAGATAGAAAGAGAGAGATAGAAAGAGAGAGAGAGAGAAAGAGAGAGAAAGAGAGAGAGATAGAAAGAGATAGAAAGAGAGATAGAAAGAGATAGAAAGAGAGATAGAAAGAGATAGAAAGAGAGAGATAGAAAGAGAGAGATAGAAAGAGATAGAAAGAGAGAGATAGAAAGAGAGATAGAAAGAGAGATAGAAAGAGATAGAAAGAGAGAGAAAGAGAGAGATAGAAAGATAGAAAGAGAGAGTTAGAAAGAGAGAGATAAAAAGAGAGAGATAGAAAGATATAGAAAGAGAGAGATAGAAAGAGAGAGAGAGATAGAAAGAGAGAGAGAGATAGAAAGAAAGAGAGAGATAGAAAGAGATAGAAAGAGAGAGATATAAAGAGAGAGATATAAAGAGAGAGATAGAATGAGATAGAAAGAGAGAGATAGAAAGAGAGAGATAGAAAGAGAGAGATAGAAAGAGAGGGATAGAAAAAGAGAGATAGAAAGAGATAGAAAGAGATAGATAAAGATAGAAAGCGAGAGATAGAAAGAGAGAGATAGAAAGAGAGAGATAGAAAGAGAGATAGAAAGAGATAGAAAGAGATAGAAAGAGATAGAAAGAGATAGAAAGAGATAGAAAGAGAGAGATAGAAAGAGAGAGATAGAAAGAGAGAGAAAGAAAGAGAGATAGAAAGAGATAGAAAGAGCGAGATAGAAAGAGATAGAAAGAGAGAGATAGAAAGAGAGAGATAGAAAGAGAGAGAGATAGAAAGAGAGAGATAGAAAGAGAGAGAGAGAGATAGAAAGAGAGAGAGAGAGAGAGATAGAGAGAGAGATAGAAAGACAGAGAGATAGAAAGAGAGAGATATAGAAAGACAGAGAGATAGAAAGAGAGAGATAGAAAGAGAAAGAAAGAGAGAGATAGAAAGAGATAGAAAGAGAGAGATAGAAAGAGAGAGAGAGATAGAAAGAGAGAGATAGAAAGAGATAGAAAGAGAGAGAAAGAGAGATAGAGAGAAAGAGATAGAAAGAGAGAGATAGAAAGAGATAGAAAGAGAGAAACAGAAAGAGAGAGATAGAAAGAGAGTTAGAAAGAGAGAGATAGAAAGAGAAAGAAACATATAGAAAGAGATAGAGATAGAAAGAGAGAGAAAGAAAGAGAGAGATAGAAAGAGAGATAGTAAGAGAGAGAAAGAGAGAGAAAGAGAGAGATACAGAGAGATAGAAATTGATAGAAAGAGAGATAGAAAGATATAGAAAGAGAGAGATAGAAAGAGAGAGATAGAGATAGAAAGAGAGAGATAGAGAGAGATAGAGAGAGATAGAAAGAGAGAGAGAAAGAGAGAGATAGAAAGAGAGAGATAGAAAGAGAGAGATAGAAAGAGAGTGATAGAAAGAGATAGAAAGAGAGATAGAAAGAGAGAGAGATCGAAAGAGAGAGATAGAAAGAGAGAGAGGGATAGAAAGAGAGAGATTGAAAGAGAGAGATGGAAAGAGATAGAAAGAGAGAGAGATAGAAAGAGAGAGATAGAAAGAGAGAGAGATAGAAAGAGAGAGATAGAAAGAGAGAGATAGAAAGAGATAGAAAGAGAGAGATAGAAAGAGAGAGAGATAGAAAGAGAGAAATAGAAAGAGAGAGATAGAAAGAGAGATAGAAAGAGATAGAAAGAGAGATATAGAAAGAGATAGAAAGAGATAGAAAGAGATAGAGAGAGATAGAAAGAGAAAGATAGAAAGAGAGAGATAGAAAGAGACAGAAAGAGAGAGATAGAAAGAGATAGAAAGAGAGAGATAGATAGAAAGAGAGAGATAGAAAGAGAGCGATAGAAAGAGATAGAAAGAAAGAGAGCGATAGAAAGAGAGAGATAGAAAGAGATAGAAAGAGAGAGAAAGAAAGAAATAGATAGAGAGAGATAGAAAGAGAGAGATAGAAAGAGAGAGATAGAAAGAGATAGAAAGAGAGAGATAGAAAGAGAGAGATAGAAAGAGATAGAAAGAGAGAGATAGAAAGAGAGAGATAGAAAGAGAGAGATAGAAAGAGAGAGAAAGAGAGAGAGAGATAGAAAGAGAGATAGAAAGAGAGAAAGAGAAAGAAAGAAAGAGAGAAAGAGAGAAAGAGATAGAAATAGATAGAAAGAGAGATAGAAAGAGAGAGATAGAAAGAGAGATAGAAAGAGATAGAAAGACAGAGATAGAAAGAGAGAGATAGAAAGAGATAGAAAGAGAGAGATAGAAATAGAGAGATAGAAAGAGAGAGATAGAAAGAGAGAGATAGAAAGAGATAGAAAGAGAGAGATAGAAAGAGATAGAAAGAGAGAGAGATAGAAAGAGAGAGAGATAGATAGAAAGAGAGAGAGAGATAGAAAGAAAGAGAGAAAGAGATAGATAGAAAGAGAGAGATAGAAAGAGAGAGAGAGAAAGAGAGAGATAGAAAGAGATAGAAAGAGAGAGATAGAAAGAGAGAGATAGAAAGAGAGAGAGAGAAAGAGAGAGATAGAAAGAGATAGAAAGAGAGAGATAGAAAGAGAGAGATAGAAAGAGAGAGAAAGAGAGATATAGAAAGAGAGAGATAGAGAGAGATAGAAAGAGAGAGATAGAAAGAGAGAGATAGAAAGAGAGAGAGAGAGATAGAAAGAGCTAGAAAGAGAGATAGAAAGAGATAGAAAGAGAGATAGAAAGAGATAGAAAGAGAGAGATAGAAAGAGAGAGATAGCAAGAGATAGAAAGAGAGAGATAGAAAGAGAGATAGAAAGAGAGATAGAAAGAGATAGAAAGAGAGAGAAAGAGAGAGTTAGAAAGAGAGAGAGATAGAAAGAGAGAGAGAGATAGAAAGAGAGAGATAGAAAGAGATAGAAAGAGAGAGATAGAAAGAGAGAGATAGAAAGAGAAAGAGATAGAAAGAGAGATAGAAAGAGAGAAAAAGATCGAAAGAGATAGAAAGAGACAGAAAGAGACAGAAAGAGAGAGATAGAAAAAGAGAGAGAGATAGAAAGAGAAAGAAAGAGAGATAGAAAGAGATAGAAAGAGAGAGAAAGAGATAGAAAGAGAGAGAAAGAGAGAGAGATAGAAAGAAAGAGATAGAAAGAGAGAGAGATAGAGAGAGAGAGAGAAAGAGAGAGATAGAAAGAGAGAGATAGAAAGAGAGAGAGAGATAGAAAGTGATATAAAGAGAGAGATATAAAGAGAGAGATAGAAAGAGATAGAAAGAGAGAGATAGAAAGAGATAGAAAGAGAGAGATAGAAAGAGAGGGATAGAAAAAGAGAGATAGAAAAAGATAGAAAGAGAGAGATAAAGATAGAAAGCGAGCGATAGAAAGAGAGAGATAGAAAGAGAGAGATAGAAAGAGAGATAGAAAGAGATAGAAAGAGATAGAAAGAGAGAGATAGAAAGAGATAGAAAGAGATAGAAAGAGAGAGATAGAAAGAGAGAGATAGAAAGAGAGAGAGAAAGAGAGAGAAAGAGAGAGATAGAAAGAGAGAGATAGAGAGAGATAGAGAGAGATAGAAAGAGAGAGATAGAAAGAGAGAGAGAGAGAGAAAGAGAGAGAAAGAGAGAGAGATAGAAAGAGATAGAAAGAGAGATAGAAAGAGATAGAAAGAGAAAGATAGAAAGAGAGAGATAGAAAGAGATAGAAAAAGAGAGATAGAAAGAGAGATAGAAAGAGATAGAAAGAGAGAGAAAGAGAGAGATAGAAAGAGATAGAAAGAGATAGAAAGAGAGATTTAGAAAGAGAGAGATAAAAAGAGAGAGATAGAAAGATATAGAAAGAGAGAGATAGAAAGAGAGAGAGAGATAGAAAGAGAGAGAGAGATAGAAAGAAAGAGAGAGATAGAAAGAGATAGAAAGAGAGAGATAGAAAGAGAGAGAGATAGAAAGAGAGATAGAAAGAGAGAGAAAAAGATCGAAAGAGATAGAAAGAGATAGAAAGAGACAGAAAGAGACAGAAAGAGAGAGATAGAAAAAGAGAGAGAGATAGAAAGAGAAAGAAAGAGAGATAGAAAGAGAGAGAAAGAGATAGAAAGAGAGAGAAAGAGAGAGATAGAAAGAGAGAGATAGAAAGAGAGAGATAGAAAGAGAAAGAAAGAGAGAGATAGAAATAGATAGAAAGAGAGAGATAGAAAGAGAGAGAGAGATAGAAAGAGAGAGAGATAGAAAGAGATAGAAAGAGAGAGAAAGAGAGATAAAGAGAGAGAAAGAGATAGAAAGAGAGAGATAGAAAGAGATAGAAAGAGAGAAACAGAAAGAGAGAGATAGAAAGAGAGTTAGAAAGAGAGAGATAGAAAGAGAAAGAAACATATAGAAAGAGATAGAGATAGAAAGAGAGAGAAAGAAAGAGAGAGATAGAAAGAGAGATAGTAAGAGAGAGAAAGAGAGAGAAAGAGAGAGATACAGAGAGATAGAAAGAGATAGAAAGAGAGAAAGAGAGAGATAGAAAGATATAGAAAGAGAGAGATAGAAAGAGAGAGATAGAGATAGAAAGAGAGAGATAGAGAGAGATAGAGAGAGATAGAAAGAGAGAGAGAAAGAGAGAGATAGAAAGAGAGAGATAGAAAGAGAGATAGAAAGAGAGAGATAGAAAGAGAGAGATAGAAAGAGAGAGATAGAAAGAGAGGGCTAGAAAAAGAGAGATAGAAAGAGATAGAAAGAGATAGATAAAGATAGAAAGCGAGAGATAGAAAGAGAGAGATAGAAAGAGAGAGATAGAAAGAGAGATAGAAAGAGATAGAAAGAGATAGAAAGAGAGAGATAGAAAGAGATAGAAAGAGATAGAAAGAGAGATAGAAAGAGAGAGATAGAAAGAGAGAGAAAGAAAGAGAGAGATAGAAAGAGATAGAAAGAGCGAGATAGAAAGAGATAGAAAGAGAGAGATAGAAAGAGAGAGAGATAGAAAGAGAGAGAGATAGAAAGAGAGAGAGAGAGATAGAGAGAGAGATAGAAAGACAGAGAGATAGAAAGAGAGAGAGATAGAAAGACAGAGAGATAGAAAGAGAGAGATAGAAAGAGAAAGAAAGAGAGAGATAGAAATAGATAGAAAGAGATAGAAAGAGTGAGATAGAAAGAGAGAGAGAGATAGAAAGAGAGAGAGATAGAAAGAGATAGAAAGAGAGAGAAAGAGAGATAAAGAGAGAGAAAGAGATAGAAAGAGAGAGATAGAAAGAGATAGAAAGAGAGAAACAGAAAGAGAGAGATAGAAAGAGAGTTAGAAAGAGAGAGATAGAAAGAGAAAGAAACATATAGAAAGAGATAGAGATAGAAAGAGAGAGAAAGAAAGAGAGAGATAGAAAGAGAGATAGTAAGAGAGAGAAAGAGAGAGAAAGAGAGAGATACAGAGAGATAGAAAGAGATAGAGAGAAAGAGAGAGATAGAAAGATATAGAAAGAGAGAGATAGAAAGAGAGAGATAGAGATAGAAAGAGAGAGATAGAGAGAGATAGAGAGAGATAGAAAGAGAGAGAGAAAGAGAGAGATAGAAAGAGAGAGATAGAAAGAGAGATAGAAAGAGAGAGATAGAAAGAGAGTGATAGAAAGAGATAGAAAGAGAGATAGAAAGAGAGAGAGATCGAAAGAGAGAGATAGAAAGAGAGAGAGGGATAGAAAGAGAGAGATTGAAAGAGAGAGATGGAAAGAGATAGAAAGAGAGAGAGATAGAAAGAGAGAGAGATAGAAAGAGATAGAAAGAGAGAGAAAGAGAGATAAAGAGAGAGAAAGAGATAGAAAGAGAGAGATAGAAAGAGATAGAAAGAGAGAAACAGAAAGAGAGAGATAGAAAGAGAGATAGAAAGAGATAGAAAGAGAGAGATAGAAAGAGAGAGAGATAGAAAGAGAGAAATAGAAAGAGAGAGATAGAAAGAGAGATAGAAAGAGATAGAAAGAGAGAGATAGAAAGAGAGAGATAGATAGAAAGAGAGCGATAGAAAGAGATAGAAAGAAAGAGAGTGATAGAAAGAGAGAGATAGAAAGAGATAGAAAGAGAGAGAAAGAAAGAGATAGATAGAAAGAGAGAGATAGAAAGAGAGAGATAGAAAGAGATAGAAAGAGAGAGATAGAAAGAGAGAGATAGAAAGAGATAGAAAGAGAGAGATAGAAAGAGAGAGATAGAAAGAGAGAGATAGAAAGAGATAGAAAGAGAGAGAGAGATAGAAAGAGAGAGATAGAAAGAGAGAAAGAGAAAGAAAGAAAGAGAGAAAGAGATAGAAATAGATAGAAAGAGAGAAAGAAAGAGAGAGATAGAAAGAGAGATAGAAAGAGATAGATAGAAAGAGAGAGATAGAAAGAGAGAGAGAGAAAGAGAGAGATAGAAAGCGATAGAAAGAGAGAGATAGAAAGAGAGCGATAGAAAGAGAGAGATAGAAAGAGAGAGATAGAGAGATATAGAAAGAGAGAGATAGAAAGAGAGAGATAGAAAGAGATAGAAAGAGAGAAACAGAAAGAGAGAGATAGAAAGAGAGTTAGAAAGAGAGAGATAGAAAGAGAAAGAAACATATAGAAAGAGATAGAGATAGAAAGAGAGAGAAAGAAAGAGAGAGATAGAAAGAGAGATAGTAAGAGAGAGAAAGAGAGAGAAAGAGAGAGATACAGAGAGATAGAAAGAGATAGAAAGAGAGAAAGAGAGAGATAGAAAGATATAGAAAGAGAGAGATAGAAAGAGAGAGATAGAGAGAGATAGAGAGAGATAGAAAGAGAGAGAGAAAGAGAGAGATAGAAAGAGAGAGATAGAAAGAGAGATAGAAAGAGAGAGATAGAAAGAGAGAGATAGAAAGAGAGAGATAGAAAGAGAGGGATAGAAAAAGAGAGATAGAAAGAGATAGAAAGAGATAGATAAAGATAGAAAGCGAGAGATAGAAAGAGAGAGATAGAAAGAGAGAGATAGAAAGAGAGATAGAAAGAGATAGAAAGAGAGAGATAGAAAGAGATAGAAAGAGATAGAAAGAGAGAGATAGAAAGAGAGAGATAGAAAGAGAGAGAAAGAAAGAGAGAGATAGAAAGAGATAGAAAGAGCGAGATAGAAAGAGATAGAAAGAGAGAGATAGAAAGAGAGAGATAGAAAGAGAGAGAGATAGAAAGAGAGAGAGATAGAAAGAGAGAGAGAGAGAGATAGAGAGAGAGATAGAAAGACAGAGAGATAGAAAGAGAGAGAGATAGAAAGACAGAGAGATAGAAAGAGAGAGATAGAAAGAGAAAGAAAGAGAGAGATAGAAATAGATAGAAAGAGATAGAAAGAGAGAGATAGAAAGAGAGAGAGAGATAGAAAGAGAGAGAGATAGAAAGAGATAGAAAGAGAGAGAAAGAGAGATAAAGAGAGAGAAAGAGATAGAAAGAGAGAGATAGAAAGAGATAGAAAGAGAGAAACAGAAAGAGAGAGATAGAAAGAGAGTTAGAAAGAGAGAGATAGAAAGAGAAAGAAACATATAGAAAGAGATAGAGATAGAAAGAGAGAGAAAGAAAGAGAGAGATAGAAAGAGACATAGTAAGAGAGAGAAAGAGAGAGAAAGAGAGAGATACAGAGAGATAGAAAGAGATAGAGAGAAAGAGAGAGATAGAAAGATATAGAAAGAGAGAGATAGAAAGAGAGAGATAGAGATAGAAAGAGAGAGATAGAGAGAGATAGAGAGAGATAGAAAGAGAGAGAGAAAGAGAGAGATAGAAAGAGAGAGATAGAAAGAGAGATAGAAAGAGAGAGATAGAAAGAGAGTGATAGAAAGAGATAGAAAGAGAGATAGAAAGAGAGAGAGATCGAAAGAGAGAGATAGAAAGAGAGAGAGGGATAGAAAGAGAGGGATTGAAAGAGAGAGATGGAAAGAGATAGAAAGAGAGAGAGATAGAAAGAGAGAGATAGAAAGAGAGAGAGATAGAAAGAGAGAGATAGAAAGAGAGATAGAAAGAGATAGAAAGAGAGAGATAGAAAGAGAGAGAGATAGAAAGAGAGAAATAGAAAGAGAGAGATAGAAAAAGAGATAGAAAGAGATAGAAAGAGAGAGATAGAAAGAGATAGAAAGAGAGAGATAGATAGAAAGAGAGAGATAGAAAGAGAGCGATAGAAAGAGATAGAAAGAAAGAGAGTGATAGAAAGAGAGAGATAGAAAGAGATAGAAAGAGAGAGAAAGAAAGAGATAGATAGAAAGAGAGAGATAGAAAGAGAGAGATAGAAAGAGATAGAAAGAGAGAGATAGAAAGAGAGAGATAGAAAGAGATAGAAAGAGAGAGATAGAAAGAGAGAGATAGAAAGAGAGAGATAGAAAGAGATAGAAAGAGAGAGAGAGATAGAAAGAGAGAGATAGAAAGAGAGAAAGAGAAAGAAAGAAAGAGAGAAAGAGATAGAAATAGATAGAAAGAGAGATAGAAAGATAGAGATAGAAAGAGAGATAGAAAGAGATAGATAGAAAGAGAGAGATAGAAAGAGAGAGAGAGAAAGAGAGAGATAGAAAGCGATAGAAAGAGAGAGATAGAAAGAGAGCGATAGAAAGAGAGAGATAGAAAGAGAGAGATAGAGAGATATAGAAAGAGAGAGATAGAAAGAGAGAGATGAAAGAGAGAGAGAGATAGAAAGAGCTAGAAAGCGAGATAGAAAGAGATAGAAAGAGAGATAGAAAGAGATAGAAAGAGAGAGATAGAAAGAGAGAGATAGAAAGAGATAGAAAGAGAGAGATAGAAAGAGAGATAGAAAGAGAGATAGAAAGAGATAGAAAGAGAGAGAAAGAGAGAGATAGAAAGAGATAGAAAGAGAGAGTTAGAAAGAGAGAGATAAAAAGAGAGAGATAGAAAGATATAGAAAGAGAGAGATAGAAAGAGAGAGATAGAAAGAGAGATAGAAAGAGAGAGAAAAAGATCGAAAGAGATAGAAAGAGAAAGAGACAGAAAGAGACAGAAAGAGAGAGATAGAAAAAGAGAGAGAGATAGAAAGAGAAAGAAAGAGAGATAGAAAGAGATAGAAAGAGAGAGAAAGAGATAGAAAGAGAGAGAAAGAGAGAGAAAGAGAGAGAGATAGAAAGAGAGAGATAGAAATAGAGAGAGATAGAGAGAGAGATAGAAAGAGAGAGATAGAAAGAGATAGAAAGAGAGAGATAGAAAGAGAGAGAGAGATAGAAAGTGATATAAAGAGAGAGATATAAAGAGAGAGATAGAAAGAGATAGAAAGAGAGAGATAGAAAGAGAGAGATAGAAAGAGATAGAAAGAGAGAGATAGAAAGAGAGGGATAGAAAAAGAGAGATAGAAAGAGATAGAAAGAGATAGATAAAGATAGAAAGCGAGAGATAGAAAGAGAGAAAACGAGAGAGATAGAAAGAGAGAGATAGAGAGAGATAGAAAGAGAGAGATAGAAAGAGAGAGAGAGAAAGAGCTAGAAAGAGAGATAGAAAGAGATAGAAAGAGAGATAGAAAGAGATAGAAAGAGAGAGATAGAAAGAGAGAGATAGAAAGAGATAGAAAGAGAGAGATAGAAAGAGAGATAGAAAGAGAGATAGAAAGAGATAGAAAGAGAGAGAAAGAGAGAGAGAGAGATAGAAAGAGATAGAAAGAGATAGAAAGAGAGAGTTAGAAAGAGAGAGATAAAAAGAGAGAGATAGAAAGAGATAGAAAGAGAGAGATAGAAAGAGAGAGATAGAAAGAGAGAGACAGAAAGAGAGATAGAAAGAGAGAGAAAAAGATCGAAAGAGATAGAAAGAGACAGAAAGAGACAGAAAGAGACAGAAAGAGAGAGATAGAAAAAGAGAGAGAGATAGAAAGAGAAAGAAAGAGAGATAGAAAGAGATAGAAAGAGAGAGAAAGAGAGAGAAAGAGAGAGAAAGAGAGAGAGATAGAAAGAGAGAGATAGAAAGAGAGAGAGATAGAGAGAGATAGAAAGAGAGAGATAGAAAGAGATAGAAAGAGAGAGATAGAGAGAGATAGAAAGAGAGAGATAGAAAGAGAGAGAGATAGAAAGTGATATAAAGAGAGAGATATAAAGAGAGAGATAGAAAGAGATAGAAAGAGGGAGATAGAAAGAGAGAGATAGAAAGAGATAGAAAGAGAGAGACAGAAAGAGAGAGATAGAAAGAGAGGGATAGAAAAAGAGAGATAGAAAGAGATAGAAAGAGATAGATAAAGATAGAAAGCGAGAGATAGAAAGAGAGAGATAGAAAGAGAGAGATAGAAAGAGAGAGATAGAGAGATATAGAAAGAGAGAGATAGAAAGAGAGAGATGAAAGAGAGAGAGAGAGATAGAAAGAGCTAGAAAGCGAGATAGAAAGAGAGATAAAGAGAGAGAAAGAGATAGAAAGAGAGAGATAGAAAGAGATAGAAAGAGAGAAACAGAAAGAGAGAGATAGAAAGAGAGTTAGAAAGAGAGAGATAGAAAGAGAAAGAAACATATAGAAAGAGATAGAGATAGAAAGAGAGAGAAAGAAAGAGAGAGATAGAAAGAGAGATAGTAAGAGAGAGAAAGAGAGAGAAAGAGAGAGATACAGAGAGATAGAAAGAGATAGAAAGAGAGAAAGAGAGAGATAGAAAGATATAGAAAGAGAGAGATAGAAAGAGAGAGATAGAGATAGAAAGAGAGAGATAGAGAGAGATAGAGAGAGATAGAAAGAGAGAGAGAAAGAGAGAGATAGAAAGAGAGAGATAGAAAGAGAGATAGAAAGAGAGAGATAGAAAGAGAGAGATAGAAAGAGAGAGATAGAAAGAGAGGGCTAGAAAAAGAGAGATAGAAAGAGATAGAAAGAGATAGATAAAGATAGAAAGCGAGAGATAGAAAGAGAGAGATAGAAAGAGAGAGATAGAAAGAGAGATAGAAAGAGATAGAAAGAGATAGAAAGAGAGAGATAGAAAGAGATAGAAAGAGATAGAAAGAGAGATAGAAAGAGAGAGATAGAAAGAGAGAGAAAGAAAGAGAGAGATAGAAAGAGATAGAAAGAGCGAGATAGAAAGAGATAGAAAGAGAGAGATAGAAAGAGAGAGAGATAGAAAGAGAGAGAGATAGAAAGAGAGAGAGAGAGATAGAGAGAGAGATAGAAAGACAGAGAGATAGAAAGAGAGAGAGATAGAAAGACAGAGAGATAGAAAGAGAGAGATAGAAAGAGAAAGAAAGAGAGAGATAGAAATAGATAGAAAGAGATAGAAAGAGTGAGATAGAAAGAGAGAGAGAGATAGAAAGAGAGAGAGATAGAAAGAGATAGAAAGAGAGAGAAAGAGAGATAAAGAGAGAGAAAGAGATAGAAAGAGAGAGATAGAAAGAGATAGAAAGAGAGAAACAGAAAGAGAGAGATAGAAAGAGAGTTAGAAAGAGAGAGATAGAAAGAGAAAGAAACATATAGAAAGAG
Organism: Phyllobates terribilis; assembly: GCF_046119375.1. Taxonomy (NCBI): domain Eukaryota; kingdom Metazoa; phylum Chordata; class Amphibia; order Anura; family Dendrobatidae; genus Phyllobates; species Phyllobates terribilis. Next base: position 20,283 of record NW_027369735.1, on the reverse strand, counting down.
ATAGAGATAGAAAGAGAGAGAAAGAAAGAGAGAGATAGAAAGAGAGATAGTAAGAGAGAGAAAGAGAGAGAAAGAGAGAGATACAGAGAGATAGAAAGAGATAGAGAGAAAGAGAGAGATAGAAAGATATAGAAAGAGAGAGATAGAAAGAGAGAGATAGAGATAGAAAGAGAGAGATAGAGAGAGATAGAGAGAGATAGAAAGAGAGAGAGAAAGAGAGAGATAGAAAGAGAGAGATAGAAAGAGAGATAGAAAGAGAGAGATAGAAAGAGAGTGATAGAAAGAGATAGAAAGAGGATAGAAAGAGAGAGAGATCGAAAGAGAGAGATAGAAAGAGAGAGAGGGATAGAAAGAGAGAGATTGAAAGAGAGAGATGGAAGAGATAGAAAGAGAGAGAGATAGAAAGAGAGAGAGATAGAAAGAGATAGAAAGAGAGAGAAAGAGAGATAAAGAGAGAGAAAGAGATAGAAAGAGAGAGATAGAAAGAGATAGAAAGAGAGAAACAGAAAGAGAGAGATAGAAAGAGATAGAAAGAGAGAGATAGAAGAGAGAGAGATAGAAAGAGAGAAATAGAAAGAGAGAGATAGAAAGAGAGATAGAAAGAGATAGAAAGAGAGAGATAGAAAGAGAGAGATAGATAGAAAGAGAGCGATAGAAAGAGATAGAAAGAAAGAGAGTGATAGAAAGAGAGAGATAGAAAGAGATAGAAAGAGAGAGAAAGAAAGAGATAGATAGAAAGAGAGAGATAGAAAGAGAGAGATAGAAAGAGATAGAAAGAGAGAGATAGAAAGAGAGAGATAGAAAGAGATAGAAAGAGAGAGATAGAAAGAGAGAGATAGAAAGAGAGAGATAGAAAGAGAGAGAGAGATAGAAAGAGAGAGATAGAAAGAGAGAAAGAGAAAGAAAGAAAGAGAGAAAGAGATAGAAATAGATAGAAAGAGAGAAAGAAAGAGAGAGATAGAAAGAGAGATAGAAAGAGATAGATAGAAAGAGAGAGATAGAAAGAGAGAGAGAGAAAGAGAGAGATAGAAAGCGATAGAAAGAGAGAGATAGAAAGAGAGCGATAGAAAGAGAGAGATAGAAAGAGAGAGATAGAGAGATATAGAAAGAGAGAGATAGAAAGAGAGAGATAGAAAGAGATAGAAAGAGAGAAACAGAAAGAGAGAGATAGAAAGAGAGTTAGAAAGAGAGAGATAGAAAGAGAAAGAAACATATAGAAAGAGATAGAGATAGAAAGAGAGAGAAAGAAAGAGAGAGATAGAAAGAGAGATAGTAAGAGAGAGAAAGAGAGAGAAAGAGAGAGATACAGAGAGATAGAAAGAGATAGAAAGAGAGAAAGAGAGAGATAGAAAGATATAGAAAGAGAGAGATAGAAAGAGAGAGATAGAGAGAGATAGAGAGAGATAGAAAGAGAGAGAGAAAGAGAGAGATAGAAAGAGAGAGATAGAAAGAGAGATAGAAAGAGAGAGATAGAAAGAGAGAGATAGAAAGAGAGAGATAGAAAGAGAGGGATAGAAAAAGAGAGATAGAAAGAGATAGAAAGAGATAGATAAAGATAGAAAGCGAGAGATAGAAAGAGAGAGATAGAAAGAGAGAGATAGAAAGAGAGATAGAAAGAGATAGAAAGAGAGAGATAGAAAGAGATAGAAAGAGATAGAAAGAGAGAGATAGAAAGAGAGAGATAGAAAGAGAGAGAAAGAAAGAGAGAGATAGAAAGAGATAGAAAGAGCGAGATAGAAAGAGATAGAAAGAGAGAGATAGAAAGAGAGAGATAGAAAGAGAGAGAGATAGAAAGAGAGAGAGATAGAAAGAGAGAGAGAGAGAGATAGAGAGAGAGATAGAAAGACAGAGAGATAGAAAGAGAGAGAGATAGAAAGACAGAGAGATAGAAAGAGAGAGATAGAAAGAGAAAGAAAGAGAGAGATAGAAATAGATAGAAAGAGATAGAAAGAGAGAGATAGAAAGAGAGAGAGAGATAGAAAGAGAGAGAGATAGAAAGAGATAGAAAGAGAGAGAAAGAGAGATAAAGAGAGAGAAAGAGATAGAAAGAGAGAGATAGAAAGAGATAGAAAGAGAGAAACAGAAAGAGAGAGATAGAAAGAGAGTTAGAAAGAGAGAGATAGAAAGAGAAAGAAACATATAGAAAGAGATAGAGATAGAAAGAGAGAGAAAGAAAGAGAGAGATAGAAAGAGACATAGTAAGAGAGAGAAAGAGAGAGAAAGAGAGAGATACAGAGAGATAGAAAGAGATAGAGAGAAAGAGAGAGATAGAAAGATATAGAAAGAGAGAGATAGAAAGAGAGAGATAGAGATAGAAAGAGAGAGATAGAGAGAGATAGAAAGAGAGAGAGAAAGAGAGAGATAGAAAGAGAGAGATAGAAAGAGAGATAGAAAGAGAGAGATAGAAAGAGAGTGATAGAAAGAGATAGAAAGAGAGATAGAAAGAGAGAGAGATCGAAAGAGAGAGATAGAAAGAGAGAGAGGGATAGAAAGAGAGGGATGAAAGAGAGAGATGGAAAGAGATAGAAAGAGAGAGAGATAGAAAGAGAGAGATAGAAAGAGAGAGAGATAGAAAGAGAGAGATAGAAAGAGAGATAGAAAGAGATAGAAAGAGAGAGATAGAAAGAGAGAGAGATAGAAAGAGAGAAATAGAAAGAGAGAGATAGAAAGAGAGATAGAAAGAGATAGAAAGAGAGAGATAGAAAGAGATAGAAAGGAGATAGATAGAAAGAGAGAGATAGAAAGAGAGCGATAGAAAGAGATAGAAAGAAAGAGAGTGATAGAAAGAGAGAGATAGAAAGAGATAGAAAGAGAGAGAAAGAAAGAGATAGATAGAAAGAGAGAGATAGAAAGAGAGAGATAGAAAGAGATAGAAAGAGAGAGATAGAAAGAGAGAGATAGAAAGAGATAGAAAGAGAGAGATAGAAAGAGAAGATAGAAAGAGAGAGATAGAAAGAGATAGAAAGAGAGAGAGAGATAGAAAGAGAGAGATAGAAAGAGAGAAAGAGAAAGAAAGAAAGAGAGAAAGAGATAGAAATAGATAGAAAGAGAGATAGAAAGATAGAGATAGAAAGAGAGATAGAAAGAGATAGATAGAAAGAGAGAGATAGAAAGAGAGAGAGAAAGAGAGAGATAGAAAGCGATAGAAAGAGAGAGATAGAAAGAGAGCGATAGAAAGAGAGAGATAGAAAGAGAGAGATAGAGAGATATAGAAAGAGAGAGATAGAAAGAGAGAGATGAAAGAGAGAGAGAGATAGAAAGAGCTAGAAAGCGAGATAGAAAGAGAGATAGAAAGAGATAGAAAGAGAGAGATAGAAAGAGAGAGATAGAAAGAGATAGAAAGAGAGAGATAGAAAGAGAGATAGAAAGAGAGATAGAAAGAGATAGAAGAGAGAGAAAGAGAGAGATAGAAAGAGATAGAAAGAGAGAGTTAGAAAGAGAGAGATAAAAAAGAGAGAGATAGAAAGATATAGAAAGAGAGAGATAGAAAGAGAGAGATAGAAAGAGAGATAGAAAGAGAGAGAAAAAGATCGAAAGAGATAGAAAGAGAAAGAGACAGAAAGAGACAGAAAGAGAGAGATAGAAAAAGAGAGAGAGATAGAAAGAGAAAGAAAGAGAGATAGAAAGAGATAGAAAGAGAGAGAAAGAGATAGAAAGAGAGAGAAAGAGAGAGAAGAGAGAGAGAAGAAAGAGAGAGATAGAAATAGAGAGAGATAGAGAGAGAGATAGAAAGAGAGAGATAGAAAGAGATAGAAAGAGAGAGATAGAAAGAGAGAGAGAGATAGAAAGTGATATAAAGAGAGAGATATAAAGAGAGAGATAGAAAGAGATAGAAAGAGAGAGATAGAAAGAGAGAGATAGAAAGAGATAGAAAGAGAGAGATAGAAAGAGAGGGATAGAAAAAGAGAGATAGAAAGAGATAGAAAGAGATAGATAAAGATAGAAAGCGAGAGATAGAAAGAGAGAAAACGAGAGAGATAGAAAGAGAGAGATAGAGAGAGATAGAAAGAGAGAGATAGAAAGAGAGAGATAGAAAGAGAGAGAGAGAAAGAGCTAGAAAGAGAGATAGAAAGAGATAGAAAGAGAGATAGAAAGAGATAGAAAGAGAGAGATAGAAAGAGAGAGATAGAAAGAGATAGAAAGAGAGAGATAGAAAGAGAGATAGAAAGAGAGATAGAAAGAGATAGAAAGAGAGAGAAAGAGAGAGAGAGAGATAGAAAGAGATAGAAAGAGATAGAAAGAGAGAGTTAGAAAGAGAGAGATAAAAAGAGAGAGATAGAAAGAGATAGAAAGAGAGAGATAGAAAGAGAGAGATAGAAAGAGAGAGAGACAGAAAGAGAGATAGAAAGAGAGAGAAAAAGATCGAAAGAGATAGAAAGAGACAGAAAGAGACAGAAAGAGACAGAAAGAGAGAGATAGAAAAAGAGAGAGAGATAGAAAGAGAAAGAAAGAGAGATAGAAAGAGATAGAAAGAGAGAGAAAGAGAGAGAAAGAGAGAGAAAGAGAGAGAGATAGAAAGAGAGAGATAGAAAGAGAGAGAGATAGAGAGAGATAGAAAGAGAGAGATAGAAAGAGATAGAAAGAGAGAGATAGAGAGAGATAGAAAGAGAGAGATAGAAAGAGAGAGAGATAGAAAGTGATATAAAGAGAGAGATATAAAGAGAGAGATAGAAAGAGATAGAAAGAGGGAGATAGAAAGAGAGAGATAGAAAGAGATAGAAAGAGAGAGACAGAAAGAGAGAGATAGAAAGAGAGGGATAGAAAAAGAGAGATAGAAAGAGATAGAAAGAGATAGATAAAGATAGAAAGCGAGAGATAGAAAGAGAGAGATAGAAAGAGAGAGATAGAAAGAGAGAGATAGAGAGATATAGAAAGAGAGAGATAGAAAGAGAGAGATGAAAGAGAGAGAGAGAGATAGAAAGAGCTAGAAAGCGAGATAGAAAGAGATAGAAAGAGAGATAGAAAAAGATAGAAAGAGAGAGATAGAAAGAGAGAGATAGAAAGAGATAGAAAGAGAGAGATAGAAAGAGAGATAGAAAGAGAGATAGAAAGAGATAGAAAGAGAGAGAAAGAGAGAGAAAGAGAGAGATAGAAAGAGATAGAAAGAGAGAGTTAGAAAGAGAGAGATAAAAAGAGAGAGATAGAAAGATATAGAAAGAGAGAGATAGAAAGAAAGAGATAGAAAGAGAGATAGAAAGAGAGAGAAAAAGATCGAAAGAGATAGAAAGAGAAAGAGACAGAAAGAGACAGAAAGAGAGAGATAGAAAAAGAGAGAGAGATAGAAAGAGAAAGAAGAGAGATAGAAAGAGATAGAAAGAGAGAGAAAGAGATAGAAAGAGAGAGAAAGAGAGAGAAAGAGAGAGAAAGAGAGAGAGATAAAAATAGAGAGAGATAGAGAGAGAGATAGAAAGAGAGAGATAGAAAGAGATAGAAAGAGAGAGATAGAAAGAGAGAGAGAGATAGAAAGTGATATAAAGAGAGAGATATAAAGAGAGAGATAGAAAGAGATAGAAAGAGAGAGATAGAAAGAGAGAGATAGAAAGAGATAGAAAGAGAGAGATAGAAAGAGAGAGATAGAAGAGAGGATAGAAAAGAGAGATAGAAAGAGATAGAAAGAGATAGATAAAGATAGAAAGCGAGAGATAGAAAGAGAGAGATAGAAAGAGAGATAGAAAGAGAGAGATAGAAAGAGATAGAAAGAGAGAGATAGAAAGAGAGAGATAGAAAGAGAGAGATAGAAAGAGAGAAAACGAGAGAGATAGAAAGAGAGAGGTAAGAGAGATAGAAAGAGAGATAGAAAGAGAGAGATAGAAAGAGAGAGAGAGAAAGAGCTAGAAAGAGAGATAGAAAGAGATAGAAAGAGAGATAGAAAGAGATAGAAAGAGAGAGATAGAAAGAGAGAGATAGAAAGAGATAGAAAGAGAGAGATAGAAAGAGAGATAGAAAGAGAGATAGAAAGAGATAGAAGAGAGAGAAAGAGAGAGAGAGAGATAGAAAGAGATAGAAAGAGAGAGTTAGAAAGAGAGAGATAAAAAGAGAGAGATAGAAAGAGATAGAAAGAGAGAGATAGAAAGAGAGAGATAGAAAGAGAGAGAGAGATAGAAAGAGAGATAGAAAGAGAGAGAAAAAGATCGAAAGAGATAGAAAGAGACAGAAAGAGACAGAAAGAGACAGAAAGAGAGAGATAGAAAAAGAGAGAGAGATAGAAAGAGAAAGAAAGAGAGATAGAAAGAGATAGAAAGAGAGAGAGAAGAGAGAGAGAAAGAGAGAGAAAGAGAGAGAGATAGAAAGAGAGAGATAGAAAGAGAGAGAGATAGAGAGAGATAGAAAGAGAGAGATAGAAAGAGATAGAAAGAGAGAGATAGAGAGAGATAGAAAGAGAGAGATAGAAAGAGAGAGAGATAGAAAGAAAGAGATAGAAAGAGATAGAAAGAGAGAGACAGAAAGAGAGAGATAGAAAGAGAGGGATAGAAAAAGAGAGATAGAAAGAGATAGAAAAGAGATAGATAAATATAGAAAGCGAGAGATAGAAAGAGAGAGATAGAAAGAGAGAGAAAGAAAGAGAGATAGAAAGAGATAGAAAGAGAGAGATAGAAAGAGAGAGATAGAAAGAGAGAGATAGAAAGAGAGAGAAAGAAAGAGAGAGATAGAAAGAGATAGAAAGAGATAGAAAGAGAGAGATAGAAAGAGAGATAGAAAGATAGAGATAGAAAGAGAGAGATAGAAAGAGAGAGAGATAGAAAGAGAGAGAGATAGAGAGAGAGATAGAAAGACAGAGAGATAGAAAGAGAGAGATAGAAAAGAGAAAGAAAGAGAGAGATAGAAATAGATAGAAAAAGATAGAAAGAGAGAGATAGAAAGAGAGAGAGATAGAAAGAGAGAGAGAGATAGAAAGAGATAGAAAGAGAGAGAAAGAGAGATAAAGAGAGAGAAAGAGATAGAAAGAGAGAGATAGAAAGAGATAGAAAGAGAGAGACAGAAAGAGAGAGATAGAAAGAGAGTTAGAAAGAGAGAGATAGAAAGAGAAAGAAACATATAGAAAGAGATAGAGATAGAAAGAGAGAGAAAGAAAGAGAGAGATAGAGAGAGATAGTAAGAGAGAGATAGAAAGATATAGAAAGAGAGAGATATAAAGAGAGAGAGAGATAGAAAGAGAGAGAGAGATAGAAAGAAGAGAGAGATAGAAGGAGATAGAAAGAGAGAGATAGAAAGAGAGAGATAGAAAGAGAGAGAGCTAGAAAGAGAGATAGAAAGAGAGAAAAAAAGATCGAAAGAGATAGAAAGAGACAGAAAGAGACAGAAAGAGACAGAAAGAGAGAGATAGAAAAAGAGAGAGAGAGATAGAAAGAGAAAGAAAGAGAGATAGAAAGAGATAGAAAGAGAGAGAAAGAGATAGAAAGAGAGAGAAAGAGAGAGAAAGAGAGAGAGATAGAAAGAAAGAGATAGAAAGAGAGAGAGATAGAGAGAGAGATAGAAAGAGAGAGATAGAAAGAGAGAGATAGAAGAGAGAGATAGAAAGAGAAAGAGAGATAGAAAGTGATATAAAGAGAGAGATATAAAGAGAGAGGTAGAAAGAGATAGAAAGAGAGAGTAAGAAAGAGAGAGATAGAAAGAGATAGAAAGAGAGAGATAGAAAGAGAAAGATAGAAAGAGAGGGATAGAAAAACAGAGACATAGAAAGAGATAGAAAGAGTTAGATAAAGATAGAAAGCGAGAGATAGAAAGAGAGAGATAGAAAGAGAGAGATAGAAAGAGAGAGATAGAAAGAGAGAGATAGAAAGAGAGATAGAAAGAGATAGAAAGAGATAGAAAGAGAGAGATAGAAAGAGATAGAAAGAGATAGAAAGAGATAGAAGAGAGAGATAGAAAGAGAGAGATAGAAAGAGAGAGAAAGAGAGAGATAGAAAGAGAGAGATAGAGAGAGATAGAAAGAGAGATAGAAAGAGAGAGATAGAAAGAGACAGAGAGATAGAAAGAGCTAGAAAGAGAGATAGAAAGAGATAGAAGAGAGATAGAAAGAGATAGAAAGAGAGAGAAAGAGATAGAAAGAGAGAGAAAGAGAGAAAGAGAGAGAGATAGAAAGAGAGAGATAGAATAGAGAGAGATAGAGAGAGAGATAGAAAGAGAGAGATAGAAAGAGATAGAAAGAGAGAGATAGAAAGAGAGAGAGAGATAGAAAGTGATATAAAGAGAGAGATATAAAGAGAGAGATAGAAAGAGATAGAAAGAGAGAGATAGAAAGAGAGAGATAGAAAGAGATAGAAAGAGAGAGATAGAAAGAGAGAGATAGAAAGAGAGGGATAGAAAAAGAGAGATAGAAAGAGATAGATAAAGATAGAAAGCGAGAGATAGAAAGAGAGAGATAGAAAGAGAGATAGAAAGAGATAGAAAGAGAGAGATAGAAAGAGAGAGATAGAAAGAGAGAGATAGAAAGAGAGAGATAGAAAGAGAGAAAAGAGAGAGATAGAAAGAGAGAGATAGAAAGAGAGAGAGAGATAGAAGAGAGAGAGAGAAAGAGCTAGAAAGAGAGATAGAAAGAGATAGAAAGAGAGATAGAAAGAGATAGAAAGAGAGAGATAGAAAGAGAGAGATAGAAAGAGATAGAAAGAGAGAGATAGAAAGAGAGATAGAAAGAGAGATAGAAAGAGATAGAAAGAGAGAGAAAGAGAGAGAGAGATAGAAAGAGATAGAAAGAGATAGAAAGAGAGAGTTAGAAAGAGAGAGATAAAAAGAGAGAGATAGAAAGAGATAGAAAGAGAGAGATAGAAAGAGAGAGATAGAAAGAGAGATAGAAAGAGAGAGAAAAGATCGAAAGAGATAGAAGAAGACAGAAAGAGACAGAAAGAGACAGAAAGAGAGAGATAGAAAAAGAGAGAGAGATAGAAAGAGAAAGAAAGAGAGATAGAAAGAGATAGAAAGAGAGAGAAAGAGAGAGAAAGAGAGAGAAAGAGAGAGAGATAGAAAGAGAGAGATAGAAAGAGAGAGAGATAGAGAGAGAGATAGAAAGAGAGAGATAGAAAGAGATAGAAAGAGAGAGATAGAGAGAGATAGAAAGAGAGAGATAGAAAGAGAGATAGAAAGTGATATAAAGAGAGAGATATAAAGAGAGAGATAGAAAGAGGGAGATAGAAAGAGAGAGATAGAAAGAGATAGAAAGAGAGAGATAGAAAGAGAGAGATAGAAAGAGAGGGATAGAAAAAGAGAGATAGAAAGAGATAGAAAGAGATAGATAAAAGATAGAAAGCGAGAGATAGAAAGAGAGAGATAGAAAGAGAGAGAAAGAAAGAGAGATAGAAAGAGATAGAAGAGAGAGATAGAAAGAGAAAGAACGAGATAGAAAGAGAGATAGAAAGAGAGAGATAGAAAGAGAGAGATAGAAAGAGAGAGAAAGAAAGAGAGAGATAGAAAGAGATAGAAAGAGCGAGATAGAAAGAGATAGAAAGAGAGAGATAGAAAGAGAGATAGAAAGAGAGAGATAGAAAGAGAGAGATAGAAAGAGAGAGAGATAGAGATAGAGATAGAAAGACAGAGAGATAGAAAGAGAGAGAGATAGAAAGACAGAGAGATAGAAGAGAGAGATAGAAAGAGAAAGAAAGAGAGAGATAGAAAATAGATAGAAAGAGATAGAAAGAGAGAGATAGAAAGAGAGAGAGAGATAGAAAGAGAGGAGAGAGAGATGAAAGAGATAGAAAAGAGAGAAAGAGAGAGAAAGAGAGAGAAAGAGATAGAAAGAGAGAGATAGAAAGAGATAGAAAGAGAGAGACAGAAAGAGAGAGATAGAAAGAGAGTTAGAAAGAGAGAGATAGAAAGAGAAATAAACATATAGAAAGAGATAGAGATAGAAAGAGAGAGAAAGAAAGAGAGAGATAGAGAGAGATAGTAAGAGAGAGATGAAGAAAAAAAAGAAAGAGAGAGAGAGATAGAAAGAAAGAGAGAGATAGAAAGAGATAGAAAGAGAGAGATAGAAAGAGAGAGATAGAAAGAGAGAGAAAGAGAGAAAAAAAAAGAGAAAGAGATAGAAGAGAGAGAGAGATAGAAAAAGAGAGAGAGATAGAAAGAGAAAGAAAGAGAGATAGAAAGAGATAGAAAGAGAGGATAGAGAAAGAGAGAGAGATAGAAAGAGAAAGAAAGAGAGATAGAAAGAGATAGAAAGAGAGAGAAAGAGATAGAAAGAGAGAGAAAGAGAGAGAAAGAGAGAGAGATAGAAAGAAAGAGATAGAAAGAGAGAGAGATAGAGAGAGAGATAGAAAGAGAGAGATAGAAAGAGATAGAAAGAGAGAGATAGAAAGAGAGAGATAGAAAGAGAAAGAGAGATAGAAAGTGATATAAAGAGAGAGATATAAAGAGAGAGATAGAAAGAGATAGAAAGAGAGAGATAGAAAGAGAGAGATAGAAAGAGAGAGATAGAAAGAGAAAGATAGAAAGAGAGGGATAGAAAAAGAGAGATAGAAAGAGATAGAAAGAGTTAGATAAAGATAGAAAGCGAGAGATAGAAAGAGAGAGATAGAAAGAGAGAGATAGAAAGAGAGAGATAGAAAGAGAGATAGAAAGAGATAGAAAGAGATAGAAAGAGAGAGATAGAAAGAGATAGAAAGAGATAGAAAGAGATAGAAAGAGAGAGATAGAAAGAGAGAGAAAGAGAGAGATAGAAAGAGAGAGATAGAGAGAGATAGAAAGAGAGATAGAAAGAGAGAGATAGAAAGAGAGAGAGAGAGATAGAAAGAGCTAGAAAGAGAGATAGAAAGAATAGAAAGAGAGAGATAGAAAGAAGAAGAGAGATAGAAAGAGATAGAAAGAGAGAGATAGAAAGAGAGATAGAAAGAGAGATAGAAAGAGATAGAAAGAGATAGAAAGGGAGAGATAGAAAGAGAGAGATAGAAAGAGAGAGAGATAGAAAGTGATATAAAGAGAGAGATTAAAGAGAGAGATAGAAAGAGATAGAAAGAGAGAGATAGAAAGAGAGAGATAGAAAGAGATAGAAAGAGAGAGATAGAAAGAGAGAGATAGAAAGAGATAGAAGAGAGAGAGATAGAAAGAGAGAAAGAGATAGAAAGAAAGAGAGAAAGAGAGAAAGAGATAGAAATAGATAGAAAGAGAGATAGAAAGAGAGAGATAGAAAGAGAGATAGAAAGAGAGAGATAGAAAGAGAGAGATAGAAAGTGATATAAAGAGAGAGATATAAAGAGAGAGATAGAAAGAGATAGAAAGAGAGAGATAGAAAGAGAGAGATAGAAAGAGATAGAAATAGAGAGATAGAAAGAGAGAGATAGAAAGAGAGGGATAGAAAAAGAGAGATAGAAAGAGATAGAAAGAGATAGATAAAGATAGAAAGCGAGAGATAGAAAGAGAGAGATAGAAGAGAGATAGAAAGAGATAGAAAGAGAGAGATAAAAAGAGATAGAAAGAGAGAGATAGAAAGAGAGAGATAGAAAGAGAGAGATAGAAAGAGAGAAAATGAGAGAGATAGAAAGAGAGAGATAGAGAGAGATAGAAAGAGAGAGATAGAAAGAGAGAGATAGAAAGAGAGAGAGAGAGAAAGAGTTAGAAAGAGAGATAGAAAGAGATAGAAAGAGAGATAGAAAGAGAGAGATAGAAAGAGAGAGATAGAAAGAGATAGAAAGAGAGAGATAGAAAGAGAGATAGAAAGAGAGATAGAAAGAGATAGAAAGAGAGAGAAAGAGAGAGAGAGAGATAGAAAGAGATAGAAAGAGAGAGTTAGAAAGAGAGAGATAAAAAGAGAGAGATAGAAAGAGATAGAAAGAGAGAGATAGAAAGAGAGAGATAGAAAGAGAGAGAGAGATAGAAGAGAGATAGAAAGAGAGAGAAAAGATCGAAAGAGATAGAAAGAGACAGAAAGAGACAGAAAGAGACAGAAAGAGAGAGATAGAAAAAGAGAGAGAGATAGAAAGAGAAGAAAGAGAGATAGAAAGAGATAGAAAGAGAGAGAAAGAGAGAGAAGAGAGAGAAAGAGAGAGAGATAGAAAGAGAGAGATAGAAAGAGAGAGAGATAGAGAGAGATAGAAAGAGAGAGATAGAAGAGATAGAAAGAGAGAGATAGAGAGAGATAGAAAGAGAGAGATAGAAAGAGAGAGAGATAGAAAGTGATATAAAGAGAGAGATATAAAGAGAGAGATAGAAAGAGATAGAAAGAGGGAGATAGAAAGAGAGAGATAGAAAGAGATAGAAAGAGAGAGACAGAAGAGAGAGATAGAAAGAGAGGGATAGAAAAAGAGAGATAGAAAGAGATAGAAAGAGATAGATAATATAGAAAGCGAGATAGAAAGAGAGAGATAGAAAGAGAGAGAAAGAAAGAGAGATAGAAAGAGATAGAAAGAGAGAGATAGAAAGAGATAGAAAGAGAGAGATAGAAAGAGAGAGATAGAAAGAGAGAGAAAGAAAGAGAGAGATAGAAAGAGATAGAAAGAGCGAGATAGAAAGAGATAGAAAGAGAGAGATAGAAAGAGAGATAGAAAGATAGAGATAGAAAGAGAGAGATAGAAAGAGAGAGAGATAGAAAGAGAGAGAGATAGAGAGAGAGATAGAAAGACAGAGAGATAGAAAGAGAGAGAGATAGAAAGACAGAGAGATAGAAAGAGAGAGATAGAAAGAGAAAGAAAGAGAGAGATAGAAATAGATAGAAAGAGATAGAAAGAGAGAGATAGAAAGAGAGAGAGAGATAGAAAGAGAGAGAGAGATAGAAAGAGATAGAAAGAGAGAGAAAGAGAGATAAAGAGAGAGAAAGAGATAGAAAGAGAGAGATAGAAAGAGATAGAAAGAGAGAGACAGAAAGAGAGAGATAGAAAGAGAGTTAGAAAGAGAGAGATAGAAAGAGAAAGAAACATATAGAAAGAGATAGAGATAGAAAGAGAGAGAAAGAAAGAGAGAGATAGAGAGAGATAGTAAGAGAGAGATAGAAAGAGAGAGATAGAGAGAGATAGAAAGAGAGATAGAAAGAGAGAGATAGAAAGAGACAGAGAGATAGAAAGAGCTAGAAAGAGAGATAGAAAGAGATAGAAAGAGAGATAGAAAGAGATAGAAAGAGAGAGAAAGAGATAGAAAGAGAGAGAAAGAGAGAGAGATAGAAAGAGAGAGATAGAAATAGAGAGAGATAGAGAGAGAGATAGAAAGAGAGAGATAGAAAGAGATAGAAAGAGAGAGATAGAAAGAGAGAGAGAGATAGAAAGTGATATAAAGAGAGAGATATAAAGAGAGAGATAGAAAGAGATAGAAAGAGAGAGATAGAAAGAGAGAGATAGAAAGAGATAGAAAGAGAGAGATAGAAAGAGAGAGATAGAAAGAGAGGGATAGAAAAAGAGAGATAGAAAGAGATAGATAAAGATAGAAAGCGAGAGATAGAAAGAGAGAGATAGAAAGAGAGATAGAAAGAGATAGAAAGAGAGAGATAGAAAGAGAGAGATAGAAAGAGAGAGATAGAAAGAGAGAGATAGAAAGAGAGAAAACGAGAGAGATAGAAAGAGAGAGATAGAGAGAGATAGAAAGAGAGAGAGAGGTAGAAAGAGAGAGAGAGAAAGAGCTAGAAAGAGAGATAGAAAGAGATAGAAAGAGAGATAGAAAGAGATAGAAAGAGAGAGATAGAAAGAGAGAGATAGAAAGAGATAGAAAGAGAGAGATAGAAAGAGAGATAGAAAGAGAGATAGAAAGAGATAGAAAGAGAGAGAAAGAGAGAGAGATAGAAAGAGATAGAAAGAGATAGAAAGAGAGAGTTAGAAAGAGAGAGATAAAAAGAGAGAGATAGAAAGAGATAGAAAGAGAGAGATAGAAAGAGAGAGATAGAAAGAGAGATAGAAAGAGAGAGAAAAAGATCGAAAGAGATAGAAAGAGACAGAAAGAGACAGAAAGAGAGAGATAGAAAAAGAGAGAGAGATAGAAAGAGAAAGAAAGAGAGATAGAAAGAGATAGAAAGAGAGAGAAAGAGAGAGAAAGAGAGAGAAAGAGAGAGAGATAGAAAGAGAGAGATAGAAAGAGAGAGAGATAGAGAGAGAGATAGAAAGAGAGAGATAGAAAGAGATAGAAAGAGAGAGATAGAGAGAGATAGAAAGAGAGAGATAGAAAGAGAGAGAGATAGAAAGTGATATAAAGAGAGAGATATAAAGAGAGAGATAGAAAGAGGGAGATAGAAAGAGAGAGATAGAAAGAGATAGAAAGAGAGAGATAGAAAGAGAGAGATAGAAAGAGAGGGATAGAAAAAGAGAGATAGAAAGAGATAGAAAGAGATAGATAAAGATAGAAAGCGAGAGATAGAAAGAGAGAGATAGAAGAGAGAGAAAGAAAGAGAGATAGAAAGAGATAGAAAGAAAGAGATAGAAAGAGAGAGATAGAAAGAGAGAGATAGAAAGAGAGAGATAGAAAGAGAGAGAAAGAAAGAGAGAGATAGAAAGAGATAGAAAGAGCGAGATAGAAAGAGATAGAAAGAGAGAGATAGAAAGAGAGATAGAAAGAGAGAGACAGAAAGAGAGAGAGATAGAGAGAGAGATAGAAAGAGAGAGAGATAGAGAGAGAGATAGAAAGACAGAGAGATAAAGAGAGAGAGATAGAAAGACAGAGAGATAGAAAGAGAGAGATAGAAAGAGAAAGAAAGAGAGAGATAGAAATAGATAGAAAGAGATAGAAAGAGAGAGATAGAAAGAGAGAGAGAGATAGAAAGAGATAGAAAGAGAGAGACAGAAAGAGAGAGATAGAAAGAGAGTTAGAAAGAGAGAGATAGAAAGAGAAATAAACATATAGAAAGAGATAGAGATAGAAAGAGAGAGAAAGAAAGAGAGAGATAGAGAGAGATAGTAAGAGAGAGATAGAAAGATAAAGAAAGAGAGAGATAGAAAGAGAGAGAGAGATAGAAAGAGAGAGAGAGATAGAAAGAAAGAGAGAGATAGAAAGAGATAGAAAGAGAGAGATAGAAAGAGAGAGATAGAAAGAGAGAGAGCTAGAAAGAGAGAAAAAAAGATCGAAAGAGATAGAAAGAGACAGAAAGAGACAGAAAGAGACAGAAAGAGAGAGATAGAAAAAGAGAGAGAGATAGAAAGAGAAAGAAAGAGAGATAGAAAGAGATAGAAAGAGAGAGAAAGAGATAGAAAGAGAGAGAAAGAGAGAGAAATAGAGAGAGATAGAAAGAAAGAGATAGAAAGGGAGAGAGATAGAGAGAGAGATAGAAAGAGAGAGATAGAAAGAGATAGAAAGAGAGAGATAGAAAGAGAGAGATAGAAAGAGAAAGAGATAGAAAGTGATATAAAGAGAGAGATATAAAGAGAGAGATAGAAAGAGATAGAAAGAGAGAGATAGAAAGAGAGAGATAGAAAGAGAGAGATAGAAAGAGAAAGATAGAAAGAGAGGGATAGAAAAAGAGAGATAGAAAGAGATAGAAAGAGTTAGATAAAGATAGAAAGCGAGAGATAGAAAGAGAGAGATAGAAAGAGAGAGATAGAAAGAGAGAGATAGAAAGAGAGATAGAAAGAGATAGAAAGAGATAGAAAGAGAGAGATAGAAAGAGATAGAAAGAGATAGAAAGAGATAGAAAGAGAGAGATAGGAAAGAGAGAGAAAGAAGAGAGATAGAAAGAGAGAGAAGAGAGATAGAAAGAGAGATAGAAAGAGAGATAGAAGAGAGAGAGAGAGATAGAGAGAGAGAGAGATAGAAAGAGCTAGAAAGAGAGATAGAAAGAGATAGAAAGAGAGAGATAGAAAGAGAGAGATAGAAAGAGATAGAAAGAGAGAGATAGAAAGAGAGATAGAAAGAGAGATAGAAAGAGATAGAAAGAGATAGAAAGGGAGAGATAGAAAGAGAGAGATAGAAAGAGAGAGATAGAAGAGATAGAAAGAGAGAGATAGAAAGAGAGAGATAGAAAGAGATAGAAAGAGAGAGATAGAAAGAGAGAGATAGAAAGAGATAGAAAGAGAAGAGATAGAAAGAGAGAAAGAGATAGAAAGAAAGAGAGAAAGAGAGAAAGAGATAGAAATAGATAGAAAGAGAGATAGAAAGAGAGAGATAGAAGAGAGATAGAAAGAGATAGATAGAAAGAGAGATATGAAAGTGATATAAAGAGAGAGATATAAAGAGAGAGATAGAAAGAGATAGAAAGAGAGAGATAGAAAGAGAGAGATAGAAGAGATAGAAATAGAGAGATAGAAAGAGAGAGATAGAAAGAGAGGGATAGAAAATAGAAAGAAGAGGGATAGAAAAAGAGAGATAGAAAGAGATAGAAAGAGATAGATAAAGATAGAAAGCGAGAGATAGAAAGAGAGAGATAGAAAGAGAGATAGAAAGAGATAGAAAGAGAGAGATAAAAAGAGATAGAAAGAGAGAGATAGAAAGAGAGAGATAGGAAAGAGAGAGATAGAAAGAGAGAAAATGAGAGAGATAGAAAGAGAGAGATAGAGAGAGATAGAAAGAGAGAGATAGAAAGAGAGAGATAGAAAGAGAGAGAGAGAGAAAGAGTTAGAAAAGAGAGATAGAAAGAGATAGAAAGAGAGATAGAAAGAGAGAGATAGAAAGAGAGAGATAGAAAGAGATAGAAAGAGAGAGATAGAAAGAGAGATAGAAAGAGAGAATAGAAAGAGATAGAAAGAGAGAGAAAGAGAGAGAGAGATAGAAAGAGATAGAAAGAGAGAGTTAGAAAGAGAGAGATAAAAAGAGAGAGATAGAAAGAGATAGAAAGAGAGAGATAGAAAGAGAGAGATAGAAAGAGAGAGAGGTAGAAAGAGAGATAGAAAGAGAGAGAAAAAGATCGAAAGAGATAGAAAGAGACAGAAAGAGAGAGATAGAAAAAGAGAGAGAGATAGAAAGAGAAAGAAAGAGAGATAGAAAGTGATAGAAAGAGAGAGAAAGAGAGAGAAAGAGAGAGAGATAGAAAGAGAGAGATAGAAAGAGAGAGAGATAGAGAGAGATAGAAAGAGAGAGATAGAAAGAGATAGAAAGAGAGAGATAGAGAGAGATAGAAAGAGAGAGATAGAAAGAGAGAGAGATAGAAAGTGATATAAAGAGAGAGATATAAAGAGAGAGATAGAAAGAGATAGAAAGAGGGAGATAGAAAGAGAGAGATAGAAAGAGATAGAAAGAGATAGAAAGAGAGAGATAGAAAGAGAGAGATAGAAAGAGAGGATAGAAAAAGAGAGATAGAAAGAGATAGAAAGAGATAGATAAAGATAGAAAGCGAGAGATAGAAAGAGAGAGATAGAAAGAGAGAGAAAGAAAGAGAGATAGAAAGAGACTGAAAGAGAGAGATAGAAAGAGATAGAAAGAGATAGAAAGAGAGAGATAGAAAGAGAGAGATAGAAAGAGAGAGAAAGAAAGAGAGAGATAGAAAGAGATAGAAAGAGCGAGATAGAAAGAGATAGAAAGAGAGAGATAGAAAGAGAGATAGAAAGAGAGAGATAGAAAGAGAGAGATAGAAAGAGAGAGAGATAGAAAGAGAGAGAGATAGAGAGAGAGATAGAAAGACAGAGAGATAGAAAGAGAGAGAGATAGAAAGAAGAGAGATAGAAAGAGAGAGATAGAAAGAGAAAGAAAGAGAGAGATAGAAATAGATAGAAAGAGATAGAAAGAGAGAGATAGAAAGAGAGAGAGATAGAAAGAGATAGAAAGAGAGAGAAAGAGAGATAAAGAGAGAGAAAGAGATAGAAAGAGAGAGATAGAAAGAGATAGAGAGAGACAGAAAGAGAGAGATAGAAAGAGAGTTAGAAAGAGAGAGATAGAAAGAGAAAGAAACATATAGAAAGAGATAGAGATAGAAAGAGAGAGAAAGAAAGAGAGAGATAGAGAGAGATAGTAAGAGAGAGATAGAAAGATATAGAAAGAGAGAGATAGAAAGAGAGAGAGAGATAGAAAGAGAGTGAGATAGAAAGAAAGAGAGAGATAGAAAGAGATAGAAAGAGAGAGATAGAAAGAGAGAGATAGAAAGAGAGAGAGCTAGAAAGAGAGATAGAAAGAGAGAAAAAAAGATCGAAAGAGATAGAAAGAGACAGAAAGAGACAGAAAGAGACAGAAAAGAGAGATAGAAAAAGAGAGAGAGATAGAAAGAGAAAGAAAGAGAGATAGAGATAGAAAGAGAGAGAAAGAGATAGAAAGAGAGAGAAAGAGAGAGAGATAGAAAGAAAGATAGAAAGAGAGAGAGATAGAGAGAGAGATAGAAAGAGAGAGATAGAAAGAGATAGAAAGAGAGAGATAGAAAGAGAGATAGAAAGAGAGATAGAAAGAGATAGAAAGAGAGAGAAAGAGAGAGAGAGATAGAAAGAGATAGAAAGAGAGAGTTAGAAAGAGAGAGATAAAAAGAGAGAGATAGAAAGAGATAGAAAGAGAGAGATAGAAAGAGAGAGATAGAAAGAGAGAGAGGTAGAAAGAGAGATAGAAAGAGAGAGAAAAAGATCGAAAGAGATAGAAAGAGACAGAAAGAGAGAGATAGAAAAAGAGAGAGAGATAGAAAGAGAAAGAAAGAGAGATAGAAAGAGATAGAAAGAGAGAGAAAGAGAGAGAAAGAGAGAGAAAGAGAGAGAGATAGAAAGAGAGAGATAGAAAGAGAGAGAGATAGAGAGAGATAGAAAGAGAGAGATAGAAAGAGATAGAAAGAGAGAGATAGAGAGAGATAGAAAGAGAGAGATAGAAAAGAGAGAGATAGAAAGTGATATAAAGAGAGAGATATAAAGAGAGAGATAGAAAGAGATAGAAAGAGGGAGATAGAAAGAGAGAGATAGAAAGAGATAGAAAGAGATAGAAAGAGAGAGATAGAAAGAGAGAGATAGAAAGAGAGGATAGAAAAAGAGAGATAGAAAGAGATAGAAAGAGATAGATAGAAAGAGAGATAGAAAGAGAGATAGAAAGAGAGATAGAAAGAGAGAGATAGAAAGAGAGAGATAGAAAGAGATAGAAAGAGAGAGATAGAAAGAGAGATAGAAAGAGAGATAGAAAGAGATAGAAAGAGAGAGAAAGAGAGAGGAGATAGAAAGAGATAGAAAGAGAGAGTTAGAAAAGAGAGAGATAAAAAGAGAGAGATAGAAAGAGATAGAAAGAGAGAGATAGAAAGAGAGAGATAGAAAGAGAGAGAGGTAGAAAGAGAGATAGAAAGAGAGAGAAAAGATCGAAAGAGATAGAAAGAGACAGAAAGAGAGAGATAGAAAAAGAGAGAGAGATAGAAAGAGAAAGAAAGAGAGATAGAAAGAGATAGAAAGAGAGAGAAAGAGAGAGAAAGAGAGAGAGATAGAAAGAGAGAGATAGAAAGAGAGAGAGATAGAGAGAGATAGAAAGAGAGAGATAGAAAGAGATAGAAAGAGAGAGATAGAGAGAGATAGAAAGAGAGAGATAGAAAGAGAGAGAGATAGAAAGTGATATAAAGAGAAAGATATAAGAGAGAGATAGAAAGAGATAGAAAGAGGGAGATAGAAAGAGAGAGATAGAAAGAGATAGAAAGAGATAGAAAGAGAGAGATAGAAAGAGAGAGATAGAAAGAGAGGATAGAAAAAGAGAGATAGAAAGAGATAGAAAGAGATAGATAAAGATAGAAAGCGAGAGATAGAAAGAGAGAGATAGAAAGAGAGAGAAAGAAAGAGAGATAGAAAGAGACTGAAAGAGAGAGATAGAAAGAGATAGAAAGAGATAGAAAGAGAGAGATAGAAAGAGAGAGATAGAAGAGAGAAAGAAAGAGAAAGAAAGAGCGAGATAGAAAGAGATAGAAAGAGAGAGATAGAAAGAGAGATAGAAAGAGAGAGATAGAAAGAGAGAGATAGAAAGAGAGAGAGATAGAAAGAGAGAGAGATAGAGAGAGAGATAGAAAGACAGAGAGATAGAAAGAGAGAGAGATAGAAAGACAGAGAGATAGAAAGAGAGAGATAGAGAAGAAAGAGAGAGATAGAAATAGATAGAAAGAGATAGAAAGAGAGAGATAGAAAGAGAGAGAGATAGAAAGAGATAGAAAGAGAGAGAAAGAGAGATAAAGAGAGAGAAAGAGATAGAAAGAGAGAGATAGAAAGAGATAGAGAGAGACAGAAAGAGAGAGATAGAAAGAGAGTTAGAAAGAGAGAGATAGAAAGAGAAAGAAACATATAGAAAGAGATAGAGAGAGAAAGAAGGAGAAAGAAAGAGAGAGAGATAGAGAGAGATAGAAAGAGAGATAGAAAGATATAGAAAGAGAGAGATAGAAAGAGAGAGAGAGATAGAAAGAGAGATGAAGAGATAGAAAGAAAGAGAGAGATAGAAAGAGATAGAAAGAGAGAGATAGAAAGAGAGAGATAGAAAGAGAGAGAGCTAGAAAGAGAGATAGAAAGAGAGAAAAAAGATCGA
>NW_027369734.1:0-40642 GCF_046119375.1 Phyllobates terribilis | reverse complement strand
TTTCAATGGCAAAAATCAATGAATATTGTAAATGCACAAACAGTAATATCTCCACATTGCACGGTGCAATTCTGAAATTTTTAGCTTTTTCCTGCTAATCCTAGCATGATAAAGAAGATTCAAAGAGAGTGAGATGCCAGCTCCTTTCATTCAGTCAGTAGCTTCAAACATTTCTGGTATATGAAAAACATGTTTTTCAATGGCAAAAATCAATGAATATTGTAAATGCACAAACAGTAATATCTCCACATTGCAAGGTGCAATTCTGAAATTTTTAGCTTTTTCCTGCTAATCCTAGCATGATAAAGAAGATTCAAAGAGAGTGAGATGCCAGCTCCTTTCATTCAGTCAGTAGCTTCAAACATTTCTGGTATATGAAAAACATGTTTTTCAATGGCAAAAATCAATGAATATTGTAAATGCACAAACAGTAATATCTCCACATTGCACGGTGCAATTCTGAAATTTTTTGCTTTTTCCTGCTAATCCTAGCATGATAAAGAAGATTCAAAGAGAGTGAGATGCCAGCTCCTTTCATTCAGTCAGTAGCTTCAAACATTTCTGGTATATGAAAAACATGTTTTTCAATGGCAAAAATCAATGAATATTGTAAATGCACAAACAGTAATATCTCCACATTGCAAGGTGCAATTCTGAAATTTTTTGCTTTTTCCTGCTAATCCTAGCATGATAAAGAAGATTCAAAGAGAGTGAGATGCCAGCTCCTTTCATTCAGTCAGTAGCTTCAAACATTTCTGGTATATGAAAAACATGTTTTTCAATGGCAAAAATCAATGAATATTGTAAATGCACAAACAGTAATATCTCCACATTGCACGGTGCAATTCTGAAATTTTTTGCTTTTTCCTGCTAATCCTAGCATGATAAAGAAGATTCAAAGAGAGTGAGATGCCAGCTCCTTTCATTCAGTCAGTAGCTTCAAACATTTCTGGACGTTTTTCAATGGCAAAAATCAATGAATATTGTAAATGCACAAACAGTAATATCTCCACATTGCACGGTGCAATTCTGAAATTTTTAGCTTTTTCCTGTTAATCCTAGCATGATAAAGAAGATTCAAAGAGAGTGAGATGCCAGCTCCTTTCATTCAGTCAGTAGCTTCAAACATTTCTGGTATATGAAAAACATGTTTTTCAATGGCAAAAATCAATGAATATTGTAAATGCACAAACAGTAATATCTCCACATTGCAAGGTGCAATTCTGAAATTTTTTGCTTTTTCCTGCTAATCCTAGCATGATAAAGAAGATTCAAAGAGAGTGAGATGCCAGCTCCTTTCATTCAGTCAGTAGCTTCAAACATTTCTGGTATATGAAAAACATGTTTTTCAATGGCAAAAATCAATGAATATTGTAAATGCACAAACAGTAATATCTCCACATTGCACGGTGCAATTCTGAAATTTTTTGCTTTTCCTGCTAATCCTAGCATGATAAAGAAGATTCAAAGAGAGTGAGATGCCAGCTCCTTTCATTCAGTCAGTAGCTTCAAACATTTCTGGACGTTTTTCAATGGCAAAAATCAATGAATATTGTAAATGCACAAACAGTAATATCTCCACATTGCAAGGTGCAATTCTGAAATTTTTTGCTTTTTCCTGCTAATCCTAGCATGATAAAGAAGATTCAAAGAGAGTGAGATGCCAGCTCCTTTCATTCAGTCAGTAGCTTCAAACATTTCTGGTATATGAAAAACATGTTTTTCAATGGCAAAAATCAATGAATATTGTAAATGCACAAACAGTAATATCTCCACATTGCAAGGTGCAATTCTGAAATTTTTAGCTTTTTCCTGTTAATCCTAGCATGATAAAGAAGATTCAAAGAGAGTGAGATGCCAGCTCCTTTCATTCAGTCAGTAGCTTCAAACATTTCTGGTATATGAAAAACATGTTTTTCAATGGCAAAAATCAATGAATATTGTAAATGCACAAACAGTAATATCTCCACATTGCAAGGTGCAATTCTGAAATTTTTAGCTTTTTCCTGTTAATCCTAGCATGATAAAGAAGATTCAAAGAGAGTGAGATGCCAGCTCCTTTCATTCAGTCAGTAGCTTCAAACATTTCTGGACGTTTTTCAATGGCAAAAATCAATGAATATTGTAAATGCACAAACAGTAATATCTCCACATTGCAAGGTGCAATTCTGAAATTTTTAGCTTTTTCCTGCTAATCCTAGCATGATAAAGAATATTCAAAGAGAGTGAGATGCCAGCTCCTTTCATTCAGTCAGTAGCTTCAAACATTTCTGGTATATGAAAAACATGTTTTTCAATGGCAAAAATCAATGAATATTGTAAATGCACAAACAGTAATATCTCCACATTGCAAGGTGCAATTCTGAAATTTTTTGCTTTTTCCTGTTAATCCTAGCATGATAAAGAAGATTCAAATAGAGTGAGATGCCAGCTCCTTTCATTCAGTCAGTAGCTTCAAACATTTCTGGTATATGAAAAACATGTTTTTCAATGGCAAAAATCAATGAATATTGTAAATGCACAAACAGTAATATCTCCACATTGCACGGTGCAATTCTGAAATTTTTTGCTTTTTCCTGTTAATCCTAGCATGATAAAGAAGATTCAAAGAGAGTGAGATGCCAGCTCCTTTCATTCAGTCAGTAGCTTCAAACATTTCTGGTATATGAAAAACATGTTTTTCAATGGCAAAAATCAATGAATATT
The DNA here is from genome assembly GCF_046119375.1 of Phyllobates terribilis. NCBI lineage: Eukaryota > Metazoa > Chordata > Amphibia > Anura > Dendrobatidae > Phyllobates > Phyllobates terribilis. Next base: position 37,936 of record NW_027369734.1, on the reverse strand, counting down.
GTAAATGCACAAACAGTAATATCTCCACATTGCACGGTGCAATTCTGAAATTGTTTGCTTTTTCCTGCTAATCCTAGCATGATAAAGAAGATTCAAAGAGAGTGAGATGCCAGCTCCTTTCATTCAGTCAGTAGCTTCAAACATTTCTGGACGTTTTTCAATGGCAAAAATCAATGAATATTGTAAATGCACAAACAGTAATATCTCCACATTGCAAGGTGCAATTCTGAAATTTTTAGCTTTTTCCTGTTAATCCTAGCATGATAAAGAAGATTCAAAGAGAGTGAGATGCCAGCTCCTTTCATTCAGTCAGTAGCTTCAAACATTTCTGGTATATGAAAAACATGTTTTTCAATGGCAAAAATCAATGAATATTGTAAATGCACAAACAGTAATATCTCCACATTGCACGGTGCAATTCTGAGATTTTTTAGCTTTTTCCTGCTAATCCTAGCATGATAAAGAAGATTCAAAGAGAGTGAGATGCCAGCTCCTTTCATTCAGTCAGTAGCTTCAAACATTTCTGGTATATGAAAAACATGTTTTCAATGGCAAAAATCAATGAATATTGTAAATGCACAAACAGTAATATCTCCACATTGCACGGTGCAATTCTGAAATTTTTTGCTTTTTCCTGCTAATCCTAGCATGATAAAGAAGATTCAAAGAGAGTGAGATGCCAGCTCCTTTCATTCAGTCAGTAGCTTCAAACATTTCTGGTATATGAAAAACATGTTTTTCAATGGCAAAAATCAATGAATATTGTAAATGCACAAACAGTAATATCTCCACATTGCACGGTGCAATTCTGAAATTTTTTGCTTTTTCCTGTTAATCCTAGCATGATAAAGAAGATTCAAAGAGAGTGAGATGCCAGCTCCTTTCATTCAGTCAGTAGCTTCAAACATTTCTGGTATATGAAAAACATGTTTTTCAATGGCAAAAATCAATGAATATTGTAAATGCACAAACAGTAATATCTCCACATTGCAAGGTGCAATTCTGAAATTTTTAGCTTTTTCCTGTTAATCCTAGCATGATAAAGAAGATTCAAAGAGAGTGAGATGCCAGCTCCTTTCATTCAGTCAGTAGCTTCAAACATTTCTGGTATATGAAAAACATGTTTTTCAATGGCAAAAATCAATGAATATTGTAAATGCACAAACAGTAATATCTCCACATTGCAAGGTGCAATTCTGAAATTTTTAGCTTTTTCCTGTTAATCCTAGCATGATAAAGAAGATTCAAAGAGAGTGAGATGCCAGCTCCTTTCATTCAGTCAGTAGCTTCAAACATTTCTGGTATTTGAAAACCATCGTTTTTCAATGGCAAAAATCAATGAATATTGTAAATGCACAAACAGTAATATCTCCACATTGCAAGGTGCAATTCTGAAATTTTTAGCTTTTTCCTGCTAATCCTAGCATGATAAAGAAGATTCAAAGAGAGTGAGATGCCAGCTCCTTTCATTCAGTCAGTAGCTTCAAACATTTCTGGTATATGAAAAACATGTTTCTCAATGGCAAAAATCAATGAATATTGTAAATGCACAAACAGTAATATCTCCACATTGCAAGGTGCAATTCTGAAATTTTTTGCTTTTTCCTGTTAATCCTAGCATGATAAAGAAGATTCAAAGAGAGTGAGATGCCAGCTCCTTTCATTCAGTCAGTAGCTTCAAACATTTCTGGTATATGAAAAACATGTTTTTCAATGGCAAAAATCAATGAATATTGTAAATGCACAAACAGTAATATCTCCACATTGCACGGTGCAATTCTGAAATTTTTTGCTTTTTCCTGTTAATCCTAGCATGATAAAGAAGATTCAAAGAGAGTGAGATGCCAGCTCCTTTCATTCAGTCAGTAGCTTCAAACATTTCTGGTATATGAAAAACATGTTTTTCAATGGCAAAAATCAATGAATATTGTAAATGCACAAACAGTAATATCTCCACATTGCACGGTGCAATTCTGAAATTTTTTGCTTTTTCCTGCTAATCCTAGCATGATAAAGAAGATTCAAAGAGAGTGAGATGCCAGCTCCTTTCATTCAGTCAGTAGCTTCAAACATTTCTGGACGTTTTTCAATGGCAAAAATCAATGAATATTGTAAATGCACAAACAGTAATATCTCCACATTGCAAGGTGCAATTCTGAAATTTTTAGCTTTTTCCTGTTAATCCTAGCATGATAAAGAAGATTCAAAGAGAGTGAGATGCCAGCTCCTTTCATTCAGTCAGTAGCTTCAAACATTTCTGGTATATGAAAAACATGTTTTTCAATGGCAAAAATCAATGAATATTGTAAATGCACAAACAGTAATATCTCCACATTGCACGGTGCAATTCTGAAATTTTTAGCTTTTTCCTGCTAATCCTAGCATGATAAAGAAGATTCAAAGAGAGTGAGATGCCAGCTCCTTTCATTCAGTCAGTAGCTTCAAACATTTCTGGACGTTTTTCAATGGCAAAAATCAATGAATATTGTAAATGCACAAACAGTAATATCTCCACATTGCACGGTGCAATTCTGAAATTTTTAGCTTTTTCCTGCTAATCCTAGCATGATAAAGAAGATTCAAAGAGAGTGAGATGCCAGCTCCTTTCATTCAGTCAGTAGCTTCAAACATTTCTGGTATATGAAAAACATGTTTTTCAATGGCAAAAATCAATGAATATTGTAAATGCACAAACAGTAATATCTCCACATTGCAAGATGCAATTCTGAAATTTTTAGCTTTTTCCTGCTAATCCTAGCATGATAAAGAAGATTCAAAGAGAGTGAGATGCCAGCTCCTTTCATTCAGTCAGTAGCTTCAAACATTTCTGGTATATGAAAAACATGTTTTTCAATGGCAAAAATCAATGAATATTGTAAATGCACAAACAGTAATATCTCCACATTGCACGGTGCAATTCTGAAATTTTTTGCTTTTTCCTGCTAATCCTAGCATGATAAAGAAGATTCAAAGAGAGTGAGATGCCAGCTCCTTTCATTCAGTCAGTAGCTTCAAACATTTCTGGTATATGAAAAACATGTTTTTCAATGGCAAAAATCAATGAATATTGTAAATGCACAAACAGTAATATCTCCACATTGCAAGGTGCAATTCTGAAATTTTTTGCTTTTTCCTGCTAATCCTAGCATGATAAAGAAGATTCAAAGAGAGTGAGATGCCAGCTCCTTTCATTCAGTCAGTAGCTTCAAACATTTCTGGTATATGAAAAACATGTTTTTCAATGGCAAAAATCAATGAATATTGTAAATGCACAAACAGTAATATCTCCACATTGCACGGTGCAATTCTGAAATTTTTTGCTTTTTCCTGCTAATCCTAGCATGATAAAGAAGATTCAAAGAGAGTGAGATGCCAGCTCCTTTCATTCAGTCAGTAGCTTCAAACATTTCTGGACGTTTTTCAATGGCAAAAATCAATGAATATTGTAAATGCACAAACAGTAATATTTCCACATTGCACGGTGCAATTCTGAAATTTTTAGCTTTTTCCTGTTAATCCTAGCATGATAAAGAAGATTCAAAGAGAGTGAGATGCCAGCTCCTTTCATTCAGTCAGTAGCTTCAAACATTTCTGGTATATGAAAAACATGTTTTTCAATGGCAAAAATCAATGAATATTGTAAATGCACAAACAGTAATATCTCCACATTGCAAGGTGCAATTCTGAAATTTTTTGCTTTTTCCTGCTAATCCTAGCATGATAAAGAAGATTCAAAGAGAGTGAGATGCCAGCTCCTTTCATTCAGTCAGTAGCTTCAAACATTTCTGGTATATGAAAAACATGTTTTTCAATGGCAAAAATCAATGAATATTGTAAATGCACAAACAGTAATATCTCCACATTGCACGGTGCAATTCTGAAATTTTTTGCTTTTTCCTGCTAATCCTAGCATGATAAAGAAGATTCAAAGAGAGTGAGATGCCAGCTCCTTTCATTCAGTCAGTAGCTTCAAACATTTCTGGACGTTTTTCAATGGCAAAAATCAATGAATATTGTAAATGCACAAACAGTAATATCTCCACATTGCAAGGTGCAATTCTGAAATTTTTTGCTTTTTCCTGCTAATCCTAGCATGATAAAGAAGATTCAAAGAGAGTGAGATGCCAGCTCCTTTCATTCAGTCAGTAGCTTCAAACATTTCTGGTATATGAAAAACATGTTTTTCAATGGCAAAAATCAATGAATATTGTAAATGCACAAACAGTAATATCTCCACATTGCACGGTGCAATTCTGAAATTTTTAGCTTTTTCCTGTTAATCCTAGCATGATAAAGAAGATTCAAAGAGAGTGAGATGCCAGCTCCTTTCATTCAGTCAGTAGCTTCAAACATTTCTGGTATATGAAAAACATGTTTTTCAATGGCAAAAATCAATGAATATTGTAAATGCACAAACAGTAATATCTCCACATTGCACGGTGCAATTCTGAAATTTTTTGCTTTTTCCTGCTAATCCTAGCATGATAAAGAAGATTCAAAGAGAGTGAGATGCCAGCTCCTTTCATTCAGTCAGTAGCTTCAAACATTTCTGGACGTTTTTCAATGGCAAAAATCAATGAATATTGTAAATGCACAAACAGTAATATCTCCACATTGCACGGTGCAATTCTGAAATTTTTTGCTTTTTCCTGCTAATCCTAGCATGATAAAGAAGATTCAAAGAGAGTGAGATGCCAGCTCCTTTCATTCAGTCAGTAGCTTCAAACATTTCTGGTATATGAAAAACATGTTTTTCAATGGCAAAAATCAATGAATATTGTAAATGCACAAACAGTAATATCTCCACATTGCACGGTGCAATTCTGAAATTTTTTGCTTTTTCCTGTTAATCCTAGCATGATAAAGAAGATTCAAAGAGAGTGAGATGCCAGCTCCTTTCATTCAGTCAGTAGCTTCAAACATTTCTGGTATATGAAAAACATGTTTTTCAATGGCAAAAATCAATGAATATTGTAAATGCACAAACAGTAATATCTCCACATTGCAAGGTGCAATTCTGAAATTTTTAGCTTTTTCCTGTTAATCCTAGCATGATAAAGAAGATTCAAAGAGAGTGAGATGCCAGCTCCTTTCATTCAGTCAGTAGCTTCAAACATTTCTGGTATATGAAAAACATGTTTTTCAATGGCAAAAATCAATGAATATTGTAAATGCACAAACAGTAATATCTCCACATTGCAAGGTGCAATTCTGAAATTTTTAGCTTTTTCCTGTTAATCCTAGCATGATAAAGAAGATTCAAAGAGAGTGAGATGCCTTCTCCTTTCATTCAGTCAGTAGCTTCAAACATTTCTGGACGTTTTTCAATGGCAAAAATCAATGAATATTGTAAATGCACAAACAGTAATATCTCCACATTGCAAGGTGCAATTCTGAAATTTTTAGCTTTTTCCTGCTAATCCTAGCATGATAAAGAAGATTCAAAGAGAGTGAGATGCCAGCTCCTTTCATTCAGTCAGTAGCTTCAAACATTTCTGGTATATGAAAAACATGTTTTTCAATGGCAAAAATCAATGAATATTGTAAATGCACAAACAGTAATATCTCCACATTGCAAGGTGCAATTCTGAAATTTTTAGCTTTTTCCTGTTAATCCTAGCATGATAAAGAAGATTCAAAGAGAGTGAGATGCCAGCTCCTTTCATTCAGTCAGTAGCTTCAAACATTTCTGGTATATGAAAAACATGTTTTTCAATGGCAAAAATCAATGAATATTGTAAATGCACAAACAGTAATATCTCCACATTGCAAGGTGCAATTCTGAAATTTTTAGCTTTTTCCTGTTAATCCTAGCATGATAAAGAAGATTCAAAGAGAGTGAGATGCCAGCTCCTTTCATTCAGTCAGTAGCTTCAAACATTTCTGGACGTTTTTCAATGGCAAAAATCAATGAATATTGTAAATGCACAAACAGTAATATCTCCACATTGCAAGGTGCAATTCTGAAATTTTTAGCTTTTTCCTGCTAATCCTAGCATGATAAAGAAGATTTAAAGAGAGTGAGATGCCAGCTCCTTTCATTCAGTCAGTAGCTTCAAACATTTCTGGTATATGAAAAACATGTTTTTCAATGGCAAAAATCAATGAATATTGTAAATGCACAAACAGTAATATCTCCACATTGCACGGTGCAATTCTGAAATTTTTAGCTTTTTCCTGTTAATCCTAGCATGATAAAGAAGATTCAAAGAGAGTGAGATGCCAGCTCCTTTCATTCAGTCAGTAGCTTCAAACATTTCTGGTATATGAAAAACATGTTTTTCAATGGCAAAAATCAATGAATATTGTAAATGCACAAACAGTAATATCTCCACATTGCACGGTGCAATTCTGAAATTTTTAGCTTTTTCCTGTTAATCCTAGCATGATAAAGAAGATTCAAAGAGAGTGAGATGCCAGCTCCTTTCATTCAGTCAGTAGCTTCAAACATTTCTGGTATATGAAAAACATGTTTTTCAATGGCAAAAATCAATGAATATTGTAAATGCACAAACAGTAATATCTCCACATTGCAAGGTGCAATTCTGAAATTTTTTGCTTTTTCCTGCTAATCCTAGCATGATAAAGAAGATTCAATGAGAGTGAGATGCCAGCTCCTTTCATTCAGTCAGTAGCTTCAAACATTTCTGGTATATGAAAAACATGTTTTTCAATGGCAAAAATCAATGAATATTGTAAATGCACAAACAGTAATATCTCCACATTGCAAGGTGCAATTCTGATATTTTTAGCTTTTTCCTGTTAATCCTAGCATGATAAAGAAGATTCAAAGAGAGTGAGATGCCAGCTCCTTTCATTCAGTCAGTAGCTTCAAACATTTCTGGACGTTTTTCAATGGCAAAAATCAATGAATATTGTAAATGCACAAACAGTAATATCTCCACATTGCAAGGTGCAATTCTGAAATTTTTTGCTTTTTCCTGCTAATCCTAGCATGATAAAGAAGATTCAAAGAGAGTGAGATGCCAGCTCCTTTCATTCAGTCAGTAGCTTCAAACATTTCTGGTATATGAAAAACATGTTTTTCAATGGCAAAAATCAATGAATATTGTAAATGCACAAACAGTAATATCTCCACATTGCACGGTGCAATTCTGAAATTTTTAGCTTTTTCCTGTTAATCCTAGCATGATAAAGAAGATTCAAAGAGAGTGAGATGCCAGCTCCTTTCAATCAGTCAGTAGCTTCAAACATTTCTGGTATATGAAAAACATGTTTTTCAATGGCAAAAATCAATGAATATTGTAAATGCACAAACAGTAATATCTCCACATTGCACGGTGCAATTCTGAAATTTTTTGCTTTTTCCTGCTAATCCTAGCATGATAAAGAAGATTCAAAGAGAGTGAGATGCCAGCTCCTTTCATTCAGTCAGTAGCTTCAAACATTTCTGGTATATGAAAAACATGTTTTTCAATGGCAAAAATCAATGAATATTGTAAATGCACAAACAGTAATATCTCCACATTGCACGGTGCAATTCTGAAATTTTTTGCTTTTTCCTGTTAATCCTAGCATGATAAAGAAGATTCAAAGAGAGTGAGATGCCAGCTCCTTTCATTCAGTCAGTAGCTTCAAACATTTCTGGTATATGAAAAACATGTTTTTCAATGGCAAAAATCAATGAATATTGTAAATGCACAAACAGTAATATCTCCACATTGCACGGTGCAATTCTGAAATTTTTAGCTTTTTCCTGTTAATCCTAGCATGATAAAGAAGATTCAAAGAGAGTGAGATGCCAGCTCCTTTCATTCAGTCAGTAGCTTCAAACATTTCTGGTATATGAAAAACATGTTTTTCAATGGCAAAAATCAATGAATATTGTAAATGCACAAACAGTAATATCTCCACATTGCACGGTGCAATTCTGAAATTTTTTGCTTTTTCCTGCTAATCCTAGCATGATAAAGAAGATTCAAAGAGAGTGAGATGCCAGCTCCTTTCATTCAGTCAGTAGCTTCAAACATTTCTGGTATATGAAAAACATGTTTTTCAATGGCAAAAATCAATGAATATTGTAAATGCACAAACAGTAATATCTCCACATTGCACGGTGCAATTCTGAAATTTTTAGCTTTTTCCTGTTAATCCTAGCATGATAAAGAAGATTCAAAGAGAGTGAGATGCCAGCTCCTTTCATTCAGTCAGTAGCTTCAAACATTTCTGGACGTTTTTCAATGGCAAAAATCAATGAATATTGTAAATGCACAAACAGTAATATCTCCACATTGCACGGTGCAATTCTGAAATTTTTTGCTTTTTCCTGCTAATCCTAGCATGATAAAGAAGATTCAAAGAGAGTGAGATGCCAGCTCCTTTCATTCATTCAGTAGCTTCAAACATTTCTGGTATATGAAAAACATGTTTTTCAATGGCAAAAATCAATGAATATTGTAAATGCACAAACAGTAATATCTCCACATTGCAAGGTGCAATTCTGAAATTTTTTGCTTTTTCCTGTTAATCCTAGCATGATAAAGAAGATTCAAAGAGAGTGAGATGCCAGCTCCTTTCATTCAGTCAGTAGCTTCAAACATTTCTGGTATATGAAAAACATGTTTTTCAATGGCAAAAATCAATGAATATTGTAAATGCACAAACAGTAATATCTCCACATTGCACGGTGCAATTCTGAAATTTTTAGCTTTTTCCTGTTAATCCTAGCATGATAAAGAAGATTCAAAGAGAGTGAGATGCCAGCTCCTTTCATTCAGTCAGTAGCTTCAAACATTTCTGGTATATGAAAAACATGTTTTTCAATGGCAAAAATCAATGAATATTGTAAATGCACAAACAGTAATATCTCCACATTGCAAGGTGCAATTCTGAAATTTTTAGCTTTTTCCTGTTAATCCTAGCATGATAAAGAAGATTCAAAGAGAGTGAGATGCCAGCTCCTTTCATTCAGTCAGTAGCTTCAAACATTTCTGGTATATGAAAAACATGTTTTTCAATGGCAAAAATCAATGAATATTGCAAATGCACAAACAGTAATATCTCCACATTGCACGGTGCAATTCTGAAATTTTTAGCTTTTTCCTGTTAATCCTAGCATGATAAAGAAGATTCAAAGAGAGTGAGATGCCAGCTCCTTTCATTCAGTCAGTAGCTTCAAACATTTCTGGACGTTTTTCAATGGCAAAAATCAATGAATATTGTAAATGCACAAACAGTAATATCTCCACATTGCACGGTGCAATTCTGAAATTTTTTGCTTTTTCCTGTTAATCCTAGCATGATAAAGAAGATTCAAAGAGAGTGAGATGCCAGCTCCTTTCATTCAGTCAGTAGCTTCAAACATTTCTGGTATATGAAAAACATGTTTTTCAATGGCAAAAATCAATGAATATTGTAAATGCACAAACAGTAATATCTCCACATTGCACGGTGCAATTCTGAAATTTTTTGCTTTTTCCTGCTAATCCTAGCATGATAAAGAAGATTCAAAGAGAGTGAGATGCCAGCTCCTTTCATTCAGTCAGTAGCTTCAAACATTTCTGGTATATGAAAAACATGTTTTTCAATGGCAAAAATCAATGAATATTGTAAATGCACAAACAGTAATATCTCCACATTGCACGGTGCAATTCTGAAATTTTTTGCTTTTTCCTGCTAATCCTAGCATGATAAAGAAGATTCAAAGAGAGTGAGATGCCAGCTCCTTTCATTCAGTCAGTAGCTTCAAACATTTCTGGTATATGAAAAACATGTTTTTCAATGGCAAAAATCAATGAATATTGTAAATGCACAAACAGTAATATCTCCACATTGCACGGTGCAATTCTGAAATTTTTAGCTTTTTCCTGTTAATCCTAGCATGATAAAGAAGATTCAAAGAGAGTGAGATGCCAGCTCCTTTCATTCAGTCAGTAGCTTCAAACATTTCTGGACGTTTTTCAATGGCAAAAATCAATGAATATTGTAAATGCACAAACAGTAATATCTCCACATTGCACGGTGCAATTCTGAAATTTTTTGCTTTTTCCTGCTAATCCTAGCATGATAAAGAAGATTCAAAGAGAGTGAGATGCCAGCTCCTTTCATTCAGTCAGTAGCTTCAAACATTTCTGGTATATGAAAAACATGTTTTTCAATGGCAAAAATCAATGAATATTGTAAATGCACAAACAGTAATATCTCCACATTGCAAGGTGCAATTCTGAAATTTTTTGCTTTTTCCTGTTAATCCTAGCATGATAAAGAAGATTCAAAGAGAGTGAGATGCCAGCTCCTTTCATTCAGTCAGTAGCTTCAAACATTTCTGGTATATGAAAAACATGTTTTTCAATGGCAAAAATCAATGAATATTGTAAATGCACAAACAGTAATATCTCCACATTGCACGGTGCAATTCTGAAATTTTTAGCTTTTTCCTGTTAATCCTAGCATGATAAAGAAGATTCAAAGAGAGTGAGATGCCAGCTCCTTTCATTCAGTCAGTAGCTTCAAACATTTCTGGTATATGAAAAACATGTTTTTCAATGGCAAAAATCAATGAATATTGTAAATGCACAAACAGTAATATCTCCACATTGCAAGGTGCAATTCTGAAATTTTTAGCTTTTTCCTGTTAATCCTAGCATGATAAAGAAGATTCAAAGAGAGTGAGATGCCAGCTCCTTTCATTCAGTCAGTAGCTTCAAACATTTCTGGTATATGAAAAACATGTTTTTCAATGGCAAAAATCAATGAATATTGTAAATGCACAAACAGTAATATCTCCACATTGCACGGTGCAATTCTGAAATTTTTAGCTTTTTCCTGTTAATCCTAGCATGATAAAGAAGATTCAAAGAGAGTGAGATGCCAGCTCCTTTCATTCAGTCAGTAGCTTCAAACATTTCTGGACGTTTTTCAATGGCAAAAATCAATGAATATTGTAAATGCACAAACAGTAATATCTCCACATTGCACGGTGCAATTCTGAAATTTTTTGCTTTTTCCTGTTAATCCTAGCATGATAAAGAAGATTCAAAGAGAGTGAGATGCCAGCTCCTTTCATTCAGTCAGTAGCTTCAAACATTTCTGGTATATGAAAAACATGTTTTTCAATGGCAAAAATCAATGAATATTGTAAATGCACAAACAGTAATATCTCCACATTGCACGGTGCAATTCTGAAATTTTTTGCTTTTTCCTGCTAATCCTAGCATGATAAAGAAGATTCAAAGAGAGTGAGATGCCAGCTCCTTTCATTCAGTCAGTAGCTTCAAACATTTCTGGACGTTTTTCAATGGCAAAAATCAATGAATATTGTAAATGCACAAACAGTAATATCTTCACATTGCAAGGTGCAATTCTGAAATTTTTTGCTTTTTCCTGCTAATCCTAGCATGATAAAGAAGATTCAAAGAGAGTGAGATGCCAGCTCCTTTCATTCAGTCAGTAGCTTCAAACATTTCTGGTATATGAAAAACATGTTTTTCAATGGCAAAAATCAATGAATATTGTAAATGCACAAACAGTAATATCTCCACATTGCACGGTGCAATTCTGAAATTTTTTGCTTTTTCCTGCTAATCCTAGCATGATAAAGAAGATTCAAAGAGAGTGAGATGCCAGCTCCTTTCATTCAGTCAGTAGCTTCAAACATTTCTGGACGTTTTTCAATGGCAAAAATCAATGAATATTGTAAATGCACAAACAGTAATATCTCCACATTGCAAGGTGCAATTCTGAAATTTTTAGCTTTTTCCTGTTAATCCTAGCATGATAAAGAAGATTCAAAGAGAGTGAGATGCCAGCTCCTTTCATTCAGTCAGTAGCTTCAAACATTTCTGGTATATGAAAAACATGTTTTTCAATGGCAAAAATCAATGAATATTGTAAATGCACAAACAGTAATATCTCCACATTGCAAGGTGCAATTCTGAAATTTTTAGCTTTTTCCTGTTAATCCTAGCATGATAAAGAAGATTCAAAGAGAGTGAGATGCCAGCTCCTTTCATTCAGTCAGTAGCTTCAAACATTTCTGGTATATGAAAAACATGTTTTTCAATGGCAAAAATCAATGAATATTGTAAATGCACAAACAGTAATATCTCCACATTGCAAGGTGCAATTCTGAAATTTTTAGCTTTTTCCTGCTAATCCTAGCATGATAAAGAAGATTCAAAGAGAGTGAGATGCCAGCTCCTTTCATTCAGTCAGTAGCTTCAAACATTTCTGGTATATGAAAAACATGTTTTTCAATGGCAAAAATCAATGAATATTGTAAATGCACAAACAGTAATATCTCCACATTGCAAGGTGCAATTCTGAAATTTTTAGCTTTTTCCTGTTAATCCTAGCATGATAAAGAAGATTCAAAGAGAGTGAGATGCCAGCTCCTTTCATTCAGTCAGTAGCTTCAAACATTTCTGGTATATGAAAAACATGTTTTTCAATGGCAAAAATCAATGAATATTGTAAATGCACAAACAGTAATATCTCCACATTGCAAGGTGCAATTCTGAAATTTTTAGCGTTTTCCTGTTAATCCTAGCATGATAAAGAAGATTCAAAGAGAGTGAGATGCCAGCTCCTTTCATTCAGTCAGTAGCTTCAAACATTTCTGGACGTTTTTCAATGGCAAAAATCAATGAATATTGTAAATGCACAAACAGTAATATCTCCACATTGCAAGGTGCAATTCTGAAATTTTTAGCTTTTTCCTGCTAATCCTAGCATGATAAAGAAGATTCAAAGAGAGTGAGATGCCAGCTCCTTTCATTCAGTCAGTAGCTTCAAACATTTCTGGTATATGAAAAACATGTTTTTCAATGGCAAAAATCAATGAATATTGTAAATGCACAAACAGTAATATCTCCACATTGCACGGTGCAATTATGAAATTTTTAGCTTTTTCCTGTTAATCCTAGCATGATAAAGAAGATTCAAAGAGAGTGAGATGCCAGCTCCTTTCATTCAGTCAGTAGCTTCAAACATTTCTGGTATATGAAAAACATGTTTTTCAATGGCAAAAATCAATGAATATTGTAAATGCACAAACAGTAATATCTCCACATTGCACGGTGCAATTCTGAAATTTTTAGCTTTTTCCTGTTAATCCTAGCATGATAAAGAAGATTCAAAGAGAGTGAGATGCCAGCTCCTTTCATTCAGTCAGTAGCTTCAAACATTTCTGGTATATGAAAAACATGTTTTTCAATGGCAAAAATCAATGAATATTGTAAATGCACAAACAGTAATATCTCCACATTGCAAGGTGCAATTCTGAAATTTTTTGCTTTTTCCTGCTAATCCTAGCATGATAAAGAAGATTCAAAGAGAGTGAGATGCCAGCTCCTTTCATTCAGTCAGTAGCTTCAAACATTTCTGGTATATGAAAAACATGTTTTTCAATGGCAAAAATCAATGAATATTGTAAATGCACAAACAGTAATATCTCCACATTGCAAGGTGCAATTCTGAAATTTTTAGCTTTTTCCTGTTAATCCTAGCATGATAAAGAAGATTCAAAGAGAGTGAGATGCCAGCTCCTTTCATTCAGTCAGTAGCTTCAAACATTTCTGGACGTTTTTCAATGGCAAAAATCAATGAATATTGTAAATGCACAAACAGTAATATCTCCACATTGCAAGGTGCAATTCTGAAATTTTTTGCTTTTTCCTGCTAATCCTAGCATGATAAAGAAGATTCAAAGAGAGTGAGATGCCAGCTCCTTTCATTCAGTCAGTAGCTTCAAACATTTCTGGTATATGAAAAACATGTTTTTCAATGGCAAAAATCAATGAATATTGTAAATGCACAAACAGTAATATCTCCACATTGCACGGTGCAATTCTGAAATTTTTAGCTTTTTCCTGTTAATCCTAGCATGATAAAGAAGATTCAAAGAGAGTGAGATGCCAGCTCCTTTCATTCAGTCAGTAGCTTCAAACATTTCTGGTATATGAAAAACATGTTTTTCAATGGCAAAAATCAATGAATATTGTAAATGCACAAACAGTAATATCTCCACATTGCACGGTGCAATTCTGAAATTTTTTGCTTTTTCCTGCTAATCCTAGCATGATAAAGAAGATTCAAAGAGAGTGAGATGCCAGCTCCTTTCATTCAGTCAGTAGCTTCAAACATTTCTGGTATATGAAAAACATGTTTTTCAATGGCAAAAATCAATGAATATTGTAAATGCACAAACAGTAATATCTCCACATTGCACGGTGCAATTCTGAATTTTTTTGCTTTTTCCTGTTAATCCTAGCATGATAAAGAAGATTCAAAGAGAGTGAGATGCCAGCTCCTTTCATTCAGTCAGTAGCTTCAAACATTTCTGGTATATGAAAAACATGTTTTTCAATGGCAAAAATCAATGAATATTGTAAATGCACAAACAGTAATATCTCCACATTGCACGGTGCAATTCTGAAATTTTTAGCTTTTTCCTGTTAATCCTAGCATGATAAAGAAGATTCAAAGAGAGTGAGATGCCAGCTCCTTTCATTCAGTCAGTAGCTTCAAACATTTCTGGTATATGAAAAACATGTTTTTCAATGGCAAAAATCAATGAATATTGTAAATGCACAAACAGTAATATCTCCACATTGCACGGTGCAATTCTGAAATTTTTTGCTTTTTCCTGCTAATCCTAGCATGATAAAGAAGATTCAAAGAGAGTGAGATGCCAGCTCCTTTCATTCAGTCAGTAGCTTCAAACATTTCTGGTATATGAAAAACATGTTTTTCAATGGCAAAAATCAATGAATATTGTAAATGCACAAACAGTAATATCTCCACATTGCACGGTGCAATTCTGAAATTTTTAGCTTTTTCCTGTTAATCCTAGCATGATAAAGAAGATTCAAAGAGAGTGAGATGCCAGCTCCTTTCATTCAGTCAGTAGCTTCAAACATTTCTGGACGTTTTTCAATGGCAAAAATCAATGAATATTGTAAATGCACAAACAGTAATATCTCCACATTGCACGGTGCAATTCTGAAATTTTTTGCTTTTTCCTGCTAATCCTAGCATGATAAAGAAGATTCAAAGAGAGTGAGATGCCAGCTCCTTTCATTCAGTCAGTAGCTTCAAACATTTCTGGTATATGAAAAACATGTTTTTCAATGGCAAAAATCAATGAATATTGTAAATGCACAAACAGTAATATCTCCACATTGCAAGGTGCAATTCTGAAATTTTTTGCTTTTTCCTGTTAATCCTAGCATGATAAAGAAGATTCAAAGAGAGTGAGATGCCAGCTCCTTTCATTCAGTCAGTAGCTTCAAACATTTCTGGTATATGAAAAACATGTTTTTCAATGGCAAAAATCAATGAATATTGTAAATGCACAAACAGTAATATCTCCACATTGCACGGTGCAATTCTGAAATTTTTAGCTTTTTCCTGTTAATCCTAGCATGATAAAGAAGATTCAAAGAGAGTGAGATGCCAGCTCCTTTCATTCAGTCAGTAGCTTCAAACATTTCTGGTATATGAAAAACATGTTTTTCAATGGCAAAAATCAATGAATATTGTAAATGCACAAACAGTAATATCTCCACATTGCAAGGTGCAATTCTGAAATTTTTAGCTTTTTCCTGTTAATCCTAGCATGATAAAGAAGATTCAAAGAGAGTGAGATGCCAGCTCCTTTCATTCAGTCAGTAGCTTCAAACATTTCTGGTATATGAAAAACATGTTTTTCAATGGCAAAAATCAATGAATATTGTAAATGCACAAACAGTAATATCTCCACATTGCACGGTGCAATTCTGAAATTTTTAGCTTTTTCCTGTTAATCCTAGCATGATAAAGAAGATTCAAAGAGAGTGAGATGCCAGCTCCTTTCATTCAGTCAGTAGCTTCCAACATTTCTGGACGTTTTTCAATGGCAAAAATCAATGAATATTGTAAATGCACAAACAGTAATATCTCCACATTGCACGGTGCAATTCTGAAATTTTTTGCTTTTTCCTGTTAATCCTAGCATGATAAAGAAGATTCAAAGAGAGTGAGATGCCAGCTCCTTTCATTCAGTCAGTAGCTTCAAACATTTCTGGTATATGAAAAACATGTTTTTCAATGGCAAAAATCAATGAATATTGTAAATGCACAAACAGTAATATCTCCACATTGCACTGTGCAATTCTGAAATTTTTTGCTTTTTCCTGCTAATCCTAGCATGATAAAGAAGATTCAAAGAGAGTGAGATGCCAGCTCCTTTCATTCAGTCAGTAGCTTCAAACATTTCTGGACGTTTTTCAATGGCAAAAATCAATGAATATTGTAAATGCACAAACAGTAATATCTCCACATTGCACGGTGCAATTCTGAAATTTTTTGCTTTTTCCTGCTAATCCTAGCATGATAAAGAAGATTCAAAGAGAGTGAGATGCCAGCTCCTTTCATTCAGTCAGTAGCTTCAAACATTTCTGGTATATGAAAAACATGTTTTTCAATGGCAAAAATCAATGAATATTGTAAATGCACAAACAGTAATATCTCCACATTGCAAGGTGCAATTCTGAAATTTTTTGCTTTTTCCTGCTAATCCTAGCATGATAAAGAAGATTCAAAGAGAGTGAGATGCCAGCTCCTTTCATTTAGTCAGTAGCTTCAAACATTTCTGGTATATGAAAAACATGTTTTTCAATGGCAAAAATCAATGAATATTGTAAATGCACAAACAGTAATATCTCCACATTGCACGGTGCAATTCTGAAATTTTTAGCTTTTTCCTGCTAATCCTAGCATGATAAAGAAGATTCAAAGAGAGTGAGATGCCAGCTCCTTTCATTCAGTCAGTAGCTTCAAACATTTCTGGTATATGAAAAACATGTTTTTCAATGGCAAAAATCAATGAATATTGTAAATGCACAAACAGTAATATCTCCACATTGCACGGTGCAATTCTGAAATTTTTTGCTTTTTCCTGCTAATCCTAGCATGATAAAGAAGATTCAAAGAGAGTGAGATGCCAGCTCCTTTCATTCAGTCAGTAGCTTCAAACATTTCTGGATGTTTTTCAATTGCAAAAATCAATGAATATTGTAAATGCACAAACAGTAATATCTCCACATTGCAAGGTGCAATTCTGAAATTTTTAGCTTTTTCCTGTTAATCCTAGCATGATAAAGAAGATTCAAAGAGAGTGAGATGCCAGCTCCTTTCATTCAGTCAGTAGCTTCAAACATTTCTGGACGTTTTTCAATGGCAAAAATCAATGAATATTGTAAATGCACAAACAGTAATATCTCCACATTGCAAGGTGCAATTCTGAAATTTTTAGCTTTTTCCTGTTAATCCTAGCATGATAAAGAAGATTCAAAGAGAGTGAGATGCCAGCTCCTTTCATTCAGTCAGTAGCTTCAAACATTTCTGGACGTTTTTCAATGGCAAAAATCAATGAATATTGTAAATGCACAAACAGTAATATCTCCACATTGCACGGTGCAATTCTGAAATTTTTAGCTTTTTCCTGCTAATCCTAGCATGATAAAGAAGATTCAAAGAGAGTGAGATGCCAGCTCCTTTCATTCAGTCAGTAGCTTCAAACATTTCTGGACGTTTTTCAATGGCAAAAATCAATGAATATTGTAAATGCACAAACAGTAATATCTCCACATTGCAAGGTGCAATTCTGAAATTTTTAGCTTTTTCCTGTTAATCCTAGCATGATAAAGAAGATTCAAAGAGAGTGAGATGCCAGCTCCTTTCATTCAGTCAGTAGCTTCAAACATTTCTGGACGTTTTTCAATGGCAAAAATCAATGAATATTGTAAATGCACAAACAGTAATATCTCCACATTGCACGGTGCAATTCTGAAATTTTTAGCTTTTTCCTGTTAATCCTAGCATGATAAAGAAGATTCAAAGAGAGTGAGATGCCAGCTCCTTTCATTCAGTCAGTAGCTTCAAACATTTCTGGACGTTTTTCAATGGCAAAAATCAATGAATATTGTAAATGCACAAACAGTAATATCTCCACATTGCAAGGTGCAATTCTGAAATTTTTAGCTTTTTCCTGCTAATCCTAGCATGATAAAGAAGATTCAAAGAGAGTGAGATGCCAGCTCCTTTCATTCAGTCAGTAGTTACATAGTTACATAGTTACATAGTTTATAAGGCCGAAAAAAGACAAGCGTCCATCCAGTTCAGCCTATTTCTTGTGCACTGCAGCTATTCCGCAGCGTTGATCCAGGGGAACGCAAAAAAAACCCAAAACAAAACAAAAAAAAAAAAAACATGCGGTATAGGCCAATTGACATCATTGAGGAAAAAATTCACTTCCCGACTCCAATCTGACAGTCAGATTAAATCCCTGAATTAATTAACTATCACTAAGCATAAGATGTAATTTTATTGTTCTCAAGAAAGGCGTCCAGGCCTCTCTTGAACTCATTAAGTGAGTTGGACATCACCACTTCCTCTCCCAGAGAGTTCCAGAGTCTCACGGCTCTGACCGTAAAGAATCCCCTTCTATGCTGGTGCAGGAACCTCCTTTCCTCCAGACGCATAGTGTGCCCCCTCGTCTTTGTCACCATCCTTGGTATAAACAGGTCATGGGAGAGATCTCTGTACTGCCCCCTGATGTATTTATACATGTTTATGAGGTCTCCCCTAAGCCTTCTCTTTTCCAACGTAAATAGGCCTAATTTTGACAACCTCTCTGGGTATTCTAGTCCCTCCATTCCCTTTATTACCTTAGTCGCCCTCCTTTGTACCTTCTCTAGTTCCAATATGTCTTTCCTGAGCACCGGAGCCCAGAACTGTGCACAATATTCTAAGTGCGGCCTTACCAGCGCTTTATACAGAGGAAGAACAATGTTCTCATCATATGCCCCTATTCCTCTTCTGATGCATGCCATGACTCTATTTGCCTTCGCAGCTGCTGCCTGACACTGGGCACTCCAATTTAATTTGCTATTAACCAAGACGCCCAGGTCCTTCTCCATGTCAGATTTCCCCAACGGTTTCCCATTTAATATGTATGGGTGACTGCTGTTTTTCTTTCCCATGTGCATGACCTTACATTTATCGGCATTGAACCCCATTTGCCATTTTTTGGCCCAACTCCCCAATTTATCTAAATCCTCCTGTAGCTGTGCCCTATCCTCATCTGTGTTAACTACTTTACAAAGTTTAGTATCATCTGCAAATATTGCTATTTTACTATGCAACCCTTCCACTAGATCATTAATAAATATATTAAATAATATAGGGCCCAAGACAGACCCTTGAGGCACCCCGCTAGTAACCCTGACACACCCTGAGCTTACTCCATTGATAACCACCCTCTGCTTTCTATCACTCAGCCAACTATTTACCCACTTACACACATTATCCCCCAGACCAAGCATTCTCATTTTATATACCAACCTTTTGTGTGGCACGGTATCAAACGCTTTGGAGAAGTCAAGGTATACAACATCCACTGACTCTCCCCGGTCCAGCTGTGAGCTCACCTCCTCGTAGAAGGCAATCAGGTTTGTTTGGCAGGAGCGATCTCTCATGAATCCATGTTGATATGGAGTTAGACAGTTATTATTAAGATATTCTACAATAGCATCTCTAAGAAATCCTTCAAACATTTTACCCACAACAGACGTTAAGCTGACTGGTCTATAGTTCCCACGGTCACTTTTAGACCCCTTTTTGAATATTGGTACCACATTTGCTTGGCGCCAGTCTAGTGGGGCAGTCCCTGTCCATAAAGAGTGCTTGAATATAAGATACAGCGGTCTGTCTATCACATTACTTAATTCTTTTAGTACCCAGGGGTGTATGTCATCTGGGCCTGGTGACTTGTCTATTTTGATATTATTTAGGCGTTTCTGAACTTCCTCCTGGGTTAGGTGGGTGATATTTAGCGGAGGGTTTACTTTATCACTTTGCATTTCCTCCGATAAATTGTTTTCTTTTGTGAAAACAGTGGAGAAGAAGCTATTGAGTAGGTTTGCTTTACCCTCATCGCCCTCTATGATTTTACCCAGGTTATTTTTCAATGGGCCAACTCCATCAGTTTTAATCCTTTTACTGTTTATATAGTTAAAGAACAGTTTGGGATTCGTTTTACTTTCCTTGGCAATTAGTCTCTCTGTCTCCTCTTTTGCTATTCTTATTTGTTTCTTACAGATTTTGTTTTTTTCCCTATAAGATATTAGCGCTTCCTCGCTGCTTTCTTGTTTAAGTTTACCGAAAGCCCTTTTTTTGTTTTTCATTGCCCTCTTGACTTCCTTATTTAGCCACATTGGCTTCCTCCTATTCCTAGCCCTTTTATTCCCATAAGGTATGTACCTTCTACAGTGACTATGTAGGACTGTTTTGAAAATTTCCCATTTTCTATCCGTGCTCCTATTACTGAAGATACTATCCCAGTCTATAAGGCGAAGGGCATCTCTTAGCTGATCAAACTTTGCCCTCCTGAAGTTCAGTGTTTTTGTGACTCCCTTGCTGGGCACCCTACTGAAGCACATGTGGAATTGTATAATGTTGTGGTCACTATTTCCCAGGTGCCCCCCAACCTGCACCTCAGTTATTCTGTCTGGCCTGTTAGTTAATATTAAGTCTAAAAGGGCCGTCCCTCTAGTTGGTTCCTGCACAAGTTGTGACAAATAATTGTCTTTGATAATTGACAGAAACCTGTTTCCTTTCTGAGATCTACAGCTTTCGGTTTCCCAGTCTATATCGGGGTAGTTGAAGTCCCCCATAATAATCACCTCGTTATTTTTTGCTACTTCGTCTATTTGTCTCATTAATAGACTTTCCGTGGCTTCTGCTATATTTGGTGGTTTATAACAGACTCCTATGATAATTTTATTATTGTTTTTTGCCCCATGTATTTCCACCCATAAGGACTCGACCTCCTAGCTTCAAACATTTCTGGTATATGAAAAACATGTTTTTCAATGGCAAAAATCAATGAATATTGTAAATGCACAAACAGTAATATCTCCACATTGCACGGTGCAATTCTGAAATTTTTAGCTTTTTCCTGCTAATCCTAGCATGATAAAGAAGATTCAAAGAGAGTGAGATGCCAGCTCCTTTCATTCAGTCAGTAGCTTCAAACATTTCTGGTATATGAAAAACATGTTTTTCAATGGCAAAAATCAATGAATATTGTAAATGCACAAACAGTAATATCTCCACATTGCACGGTGCAATTCTGAAATTTTTTGCTTTTTCCTGCTAATCCTAGCATGATAAAGAAGATTCAAAGAGAGTGAGATGCCAGCTCCTTTCATTCAGTCAGTAGCTTCAAACATTTCTGGACGTTTTTCAATGGCAAAAATCAATGAATATTGTAAATGCACAAACAGTAATATCTCCACATTGCACGGTGCAATTCTGAAATTTTTTGCTTTTTCCTGCTAATCCTAGCATGATAAAGAAGATTCAAAGAGAGTGAGATGCCAGCTCCTTTCATTCAGTCAGTAGCTTCAAACATTTCTGGTATATGAAAAACATGTTTTTCAATGGCAAAAATCAATGAATATTGTAAATGCACAAACAGTAATATCTCCACATTGCAAGGTGCAATTCTGAAATTTTTTGCTTTTTCCTGCTAATCCTAGCATGATAAAGAAGATTCAAAGAGAGTGAGATGCCAGCTCCTTTCATTCAGTCAGTAGCTTCAAACATTTCTGGACATTTTTCAATGGCAAAAATCAATGAATATTGTAAATGCACAAACAGTAATATCTCCACATTGCACGGTGCAATTCTGAATTTTTTTGCTTTTTCCTGCTAATCCTAGCATGATAAAGAAGATTCAAAGAGAGTGAGATGCCAGCTCCTTTCATTCAGTCAGTAGCTTCAAACATTTCTGGTATATGAAAAACATGTTTTTCAATGGCAAAAATCAATGAATATTGTAAATGCACAAACAGTAATATCTCCACATTGCACGGTGCAATTCTGAAATTTTTTGCTTTTTCCTGTTAATCCTAGCATGATAAAGAAGATTCAAAGAGAGTGAGATGCCAGCTCCTTTCATTCAGTCAGTAGCTTCAAACATTTCTGGTATATGAAAAACATGTTTTTCAATGGCAAAAATCAATGAATATTGTAAATGCACAAACAGTAATATCTCCACATTGCACGGTGCAATTCTGAAATTTTTAGCTTTTTCCTGTTAATCCTAGCATGATAAAGAAGATTCAAAGAGAGTGAGATGCCAGCTCCTTTCATTCAGTCAGTAGCTTCAAACATTTCTGGTATTTGAAAAACATGTTTTTCAATGGCAAAAATCAATGAATATTGTAAATGCACAAACAGTAATATCTCCACATTGCACGGTGCAATTCTGAAATTTTTTGCTTTTTCCTGCTAATCCTAGCATGATAAAGAAGATTCAAAGAGAGTGAGATGCCAGCTCCTTTCATTCAGTCAGTAGCTTCAAACATTTCTGGTATATGAAAAACATGTTTTTCAATGGCAAAAATCAATGAATATTGTAAATGCACAAACAGTAATATCTCCACATTGCACGGTGCAATTCTGAAATTTTTAGCTTTTTCCTGCTAATCCTAGCATGATAAAGAAGATTCAAAGAGAGTGAGATGCCAGCTCCTTTCATTCAGTCAGTAGCTTCAAACATTTCTGGTATATGAAAAACATGTTTTTCAATGGCAAAAATCAATGAATATTGTAAATGCACAAACAGTAATATCTCCACATTGCACGGTGCAATTCTGAAATTTTTTGCTTTTTCCTGTTAATCCTAGCATGATAAAGAAGATTCAAAGAGAGTGAGATGCCAGCTCCTTTCATTCAGTCAGTAGCTTCAAACATTTCTGGTATATGAAAAACATGTTTTTCAATGGCAAAAATCAATGAATATTGTAAATGCACAAACAGTAATATCTCCACATTGCACGGTGCAATTCTGAAATTTTTAGCTTTTTCCTGTTAATCCTAGCATGATAAAGAAGATTCAAAGAGAGTGAGATGCCAGCTCCTTTCATTCAGTCAGTAGCTTCAAACATTTCTGGACGTTTTTCAATGGCAAAAATCAATGAATATTGTAAATGCACAAACAGTAATATCTCCACATTGCAAGGTGCAATTCTGAAATTTTTTGCTTTTTCCTGCTAATCCTAGCATGATAAAGAAGATTCAAAGAGAGTGAGATGCCAGCTCCTTTCATTCAGTCAGTAGCTTCAAACATTTCTGGTATATGAAAAACATGTTTTTCAATGGCAAAAATCAATGAATATTGTAAATGCACAAACAGTAATATCTCCACATTGCACGGTGCAATTCTGAAATTTTTAGCTTTTTCCTGTTAATCCTAGCATGATAAAGAAGATTCAAAGAGAGTGAGATGCCAGCTCCTTTCATTCAGTCAGTAGCTTCAAACATTTCTGGTATATGAAAAACATGTTTTTCAATGGCAAAAATCAATGAATATTGTAAATGCACAAACAGTAATATCTCCACATTGCACGGTGCAATTCTGAAATTTTTTGCTTTTTCCTGCTAATACTAGCATGATAAAGAAGATTCAAAGAGAGTGAGATGCCAGCTCCTTTCATTCAGTCAGTAGCTTCAAACATTTCTGGTATATGAAAAACATGTTTTTCAATGGCAAAAATCAATGAATATTGTATATGCACAAACAGTAATATCTCCACATTGCACGGTGCAATTCTGAAATTTTTAGCTTTTTCCTGCTAATCCTAGCATGATAAAGAAGATTCAAAGAGAGTGAGATGCCAGCTCCTTTCATTCAGTCAGTAGCTTCAAACATTTCTGGTATTTGAAAAACATGTTTTTCAATGGCAAAAATCAATGAATATTGTAAATGCACAAACAGTAATATCTCCACATTGCACGGTGCAATTCTGAAATTTTTTGCTTTTTCCTGCTAATCCTAGCATGATAAAGAAGATTCAAAGAGAGTGAGATGCCAGCTCCTTTCATTCAGTCAGTAGCTTCAAACATTTCTGGTATATGAAAAACATGTTTTTCAATGGCAAAAATCAATGAATATTGTAAATGCACAAACAGTAATATCTCCACATTGCACGGTGCAATTCTGAAATTTTTAGCTTTTTCCTGCTAATCCTAGCATGATAAAGAAGATTCAAAGAGAGTGAGATGCCAGCTCCTTTCATTCAGTCAGTAGCTTCAAACATTTCTGGTATATGAAAAACATGTTTTTCAATGGCAAAAATCAATGAATATTGTAAATGCACAAACAGTAATATCTCCACATTGCACGGTGCAATTCTGAAATTTTTTGCTTTTTCCTGTTAATCCTAGCATGATAAAGAAGATTCAAAGAGAGTGAGATGCCAGCTCCTTTCATTCAGTCAGTAGCTTCAAACATTTCTGGTATATGAAAAACATGTTTTTCAATGGCAAAAATCAATGAATATTGTAAATGCACAAACAGTAATATCTCCACATTGCACGGTGCAATTCTGAAATTTTTAGCTTTTTCCTGTTAATCCTAGCATGATAAAGAAGATTCAAAGAGAGTGAGATGCCAGCTCCTTTCATTCAGTCAGTAGCTTCAAACATTTCTGGACGTTTTTCAATGGCAAAAATCAATGAATATTGTAAATGCACAAACAGTAATATCTCCACATTGCAAGGTGCAATTCTGAAATTTTTTGCTTTTTCCTGCTAATCCTAGCATGATAAAGAAGATTCAAAGAGAGTGAGATGCCAGCTCCTTTCATTCAGTCAGTAGCTTCAAACATTTCTGGTATATGAAAAACATGTTTTTCAATGGCAAAAATCAATGAATATTGTAAATGCACAAACAGTAATATCTCCACATTGCACGGTGCAATTCTGAAATTTTTTGCTTTTTCCTGCTAATACTAGCATGATAAAGAAGATTCAAAGAGAGTGAGATGCCAGCTCCTTTCATTCAGTCAGTAGCTTCAAACATTTCTGGTATATGAAAAACATGTTTTTCAATGGCAAAAATCAATGAATATTGTATATGCACAAACAGTAATATCTCCACATTGCACCGTGCAATTCTGAAATTTTTAGCTTTTTCCTGCTAATCCTAGCATGATAAAGAAGATTCAAAGAGAGTGAGATGCCAGCTCCTTTCATTCAGTCAGTAGCTTCAAACATTTCTGGACGTTTTTCAATGGCAAAAATCAATGAATATTGTAAATGCACAAACAGTAATATCTCCACATTGCACGGTGCAATTCTGAAATTTTTAGCTTTTTCCTGTTAATCCTAGCATGATAAAGAAGATTCAAAGAGAGTGAGATGCCAGCTCCTTTCATTCAGTCAGTAGCTTCAAACATTTCTGGTATATGAAAAACATGTTTTTCAATGGCAAAAATCAATGAATATTGTAAATGCACAAACAGTAATATCTCCACATTGCACGGTGCAATTCTGAAATTTTTTGCTTTTTCCTGCTAATCCTAGCATGATAAAGAAGATTCAAAGAGAGTGAGATGCCAGCTCCTTTCATTCAGTCAGTAGCTTCAAACATTTCTGGTATATGAAAAACATGTTTTTCAATGGCAAAAATCAATGAATATTGTAAATGCACAAACAGTAATATCTCCACATTGCACGGTGCAATTCTGAAATTTTTAGCTTTTTCCTGTTAATCCTAGCATGATAAAGAAGATTCAAAGAGAGTGAGATGCCAGCTCCTTTCATTCAGTCAGTAGCTTCAAACATTTCTGGACGTTTTTCAATGGCAAAAATCAATGAATATTGTAAATGCACAAACAGTAATATCTCCACATTGCAAGGTGCAATTCTGAAATTTTTAGCTTTTTCCTGTTAATCCTAGCATGATAAAGAAGATTTAAAGAGAGTGAGATGCCAGCTCCTTTCATTCAGTCAGTAGCTTCAAACATTTCTGGTATATGAAAAACATGTTTTTCAATGGCAAAAATCAATGAATATTGTAAATGCACAAACAGTAATATCTCCACATTGCAAGGTGCAATTCTGAAATTTTTAGCTTTTTCCTGCTAATCCTAGCATGATAAAGAAGATTCAAAGAGAGTGAGATGCCAGCTCCTTTCATTCAGTCAGTAGCTTCAAACATTTCTGGTATATGAAAAACATGTTTTTCAATGGCAAAAATCAATGAATATTGTAAATGCACAAACAGTAATATCTCCACATTGCAAGGTGCAATTCTGAAATTTTTTGCTTTTTCCTGTTAATCCTAGCATGATAAAGAAGATTCAAAGAGAGTGAGATGCCAGCTCCTTTCATTCAGTCAGTAGCTTCAAACATTTCTGGTATATGAAAAACATGTTTTTCAATGGCAAAAATCAATGAATATTGTAAATGCACAAACAGTAATATCTCCACATTGCACGGTGCAATTCTGAAATTTTTTGCTTTTTCCTGCTAATCCTAGCATGATAAAGAAGATTCAAAGAGAGTGAGATGCCAGCTCCTTTCATTCAGTCAGTAGCTTCAAACATTTCTGGACGTTTTTCAATGGCAACAATCAATGAATATTGTAAATGCACAAACAGTAATATCTCCACATTGCAAGGTGCAATTCTGAAATTTTTAGCTTTTTCCTGTTAATCCTAGCATGATAAAGAAGATTCAAAGAGAGTGAGATGCCAGCTCCTTTCATTCAGTCAGTAGCTTCAAACATTTCTGGTATATGAAAAACATGTTTTTCAATGGCAAAAATCAATGAATATTGTAAATGCACAAACTGTAATATCTCCACATTGCAAGGTGCAATTCTGAAATTTTTTGCTTTTTCCTGCTAATCCTAGCATGATAAAGAAGATTCAAAGAGAGTGAGATGCCAGCTCCTTTCATTCAGTCAGTAGCTTCAAACATTTCTGGTATATGAAAAACATGTTTTTCAATGGCAAAAATCAATGAATATTGTAAATGCACAAACAGTAATATCTCCACATTGCAAGGTGCAATTCTGAAATTTTTTGCTTTTTCCTGTTAATCCTAGCATGATAAAGAAGATTCAAAGAGAGTGAGATGCCAGCTCCTTTCATTCAGTCAGTAGCTTCAAACATTTCTGGTATATGAAAAACATGTTTTTCAATGGCAAAAATCAATGAATATTGTAAATGCACAAACAGTAATATCTCCACATTGCACGGTGCAATTCTGAAATTTTTTGCTTTTTCCTGCTAATCCTAGCATGATAAAGAAGATTCAAAGAGAGTGAGATGCCAGCTCCTTTCATTCAGTCAGTAGCTTCAAACATTTCTGGTATATGAAAAACATGTTTTTCAATGGCAAAAATCAATGAATATTGTAAATGCACAAACAGTAATATCTCCACATTGCACGGTGCAATTCTGAAAATTTTAGCTTTTTCCTGTTAATCCTAGCATGATAAAGAAGATTCAAAGAGAGTGAGATGCCAGCTCCTTTCATTCAGTCAGTAGCTTCAAACATTTCTGGTATATGAAAAACATGTTTTTCAATGGCAAAAATCAATGAATATTGTAAATGCACAAACAGTAATATCTCCACATTGCACGGTGCAATTCTGAAATTTTTTGCTTTTTCCTGTTAATCCTAGCATGATAAAGAAGATTCAAAGAGAGTGAGATGCCAGCTCCTTTCATTCAGTCAGTAGCTTCAAACATTTCTGGTATATGAAAAACATGTTTTTCAATGGCAAAAATCAATGAATATTGTAAATGCACAAACAGTAATATCTCCACATTGCAAGGTGCAATTCTGAAATTTTTTGCTTTTTCCTGCTAATCCTAGCATGATAAAGAAGATTCAAAGAGAGTGAGATGCCAGCTCCTTTCATTCAGTCAGTAGCTTCAAACATTTCTGGTATATGAAAAACATGTTTTTCAATGGCAAAAATCAATGAATATTGTAAATGCACAAACAGTAATATCTCCACATTGCACGGTGCAATTCTGAAATTTTTAGCTTTTTCCTGTTAATCCTAGCATGATAAAGAAGATTCAAAGAGAGTGAGATGCCAGCTCCTTTCATTCAGTCAGTAGCTTCAAACATTTCTGGTATATGAAAAACATGTTTTTCAATGGCAAAAATCAATGAATATTGTAAATGCACAAACAGTAATATCTCCACATTGCACGGTGCAATTCTGAAATTTTTTGCTTTTTCCTGCTAATCCTAGCATGATAAAGAAGATTCAAAGAGAGTGAGATGCCAGCTCCTTTCATTCAGTCAGTAGCTTCAAACATTTCTGGTATATGAAAAACATGTTTTTCAATGGCAAAAATCAATGAATATTGTAAATGCACAAACAGTAATATCTCCACATTGCACGGTGCAATTCTGAAATTTTTAGCTTTTTCCTGTTAATCCTAGCATGATAAAGAAGATTCAAAGAGAGTGAGATGCCAGCTCCTTTCATTCAGTCAGTAGCTTCAAACATTTCTGGTATATGAAAAACATGTTTTTCAATGGCAAAAATCAATGAATATTGTAAATGCACAAACAGTAATATCTCCACATTGCACGGTGCAATTCTGAAATTTTTTGCTTTTTCCTGTTAATCCTAGCATGATAAAGAAGATTCAAAGAGAGTGAGATGCCAGCTCCTTTCATTCAGTCAGTAGCTTCAAACATTTCTGGTATATGAAAAACATGTTTTTCAATGGCAAAAATCAATGAATATTGTAAATGCACAAACAGTAATATCTCCACATTGCACGGTGCAATTCTGAAATTTTTAGCTTTTTCCTGTTAATCCTAGCATGATAAAGAAGATTCAAAGAGAGTGAGATGCCAGCTCCTTTCATTCAGTCAGTAGCTTCAAACATTTCTGGACGTTTTTCAATGGCAAAAATCAATGAATATTGTAAATGCACAAACAGTAATATCTCCACATTGCACGGTGCAATTCTGAAATTTTTAGCTTTTTCCTGTTAATCCTAGCATGATAAAGAAGATTCAAAGAGAGTGAGATGCCAGCTCCTTTCATTCAGTCAGTAGCTTCAAACATTTCTGGTATATGAAAAACATGTTTTTCAATGGCAAAAATCAATGAATATTGTAAATGCACAAACAGTAATATCTCCACATTGCACGGTGCAATTCTGAAATTTTTTGCTTTTTCCTGCTAATCCTAGCATGATAAAGAAGATTCAAAGAGAGTGAGATGCCAGCTCCTTTCATTCAGTCAGTAGCTTCAAACATTTCTGGTATATGAAAAACATGTTTTTCAATGGCAAAAATCAATGAATATTGTAAATGCACAAACAGTAATATCTCCACATTGCAAGGTGCAATTCTGAAATTTTTAGCTTTTTCCTGTTAATCCTAGCATGATAAAGAAGATTCAAAGAGAGTGAGATGCCAGCTCCTTTCATTCAGTCAGTAGCTTCAAACATTTCTGGTATATGAAAAACATGTTTTTCGATGGCAAAAATCAATGAATATTGTAAATGCACAAACAGTAATATCTCCACATTGGAAGGTGCAATTCTGAAATTTTTTGCTTTTTCCTGCTAATCCTAGCATGATAAAGAAGATTCAAAGAGAGTGAGATGCCAGCTCCTTTCATTCAGTCAGTAGCTTCAAACATTTCTGGTATATGAAAAACATGTTTTTCAATGGCAAAAATCAATGAATATTGTAAATGCACAAACAGTAATATCTCCACATTGCAAGGTGCAATTCTGAAATTTTTAGCTTTTTCCTGTTAATCCTAGCATGATAAAGAAGATTCAAAGAGAGTGAGATGCCAGCTCCTTTCATTCAGTCAGTAGCTTCAAACATTTCTGGTATATGAAAAACATGTTTTTCAATGGCAAAAATCAATGAATATTGTAAATGCACAAACAGTAATATCTCCACATTGCACGGTGCAATTCTGAAATTTTTTGCTTTTTCCTGCTAATCCTAGCATGATAAAGAAGATTCAAAGAGAGTGAGATGCCAGCTCCTTTCATTCAGTCAGTAGCTTCAAACATTTCTGGACGTTTTTCAATGGCAAAAATCAATGAATATTGTAAATGCACAAACAGTAATATCTCCACATTGCACGGTGCAATTCTGAAATTTTTTGCTTTTTCCTGCTAATCCTAGCATGATAAAGAAGATTCAAAGAGAGTGAGATGCCAGCTCCTTTCATTCAGTCAGTAGCTTCAAACATTTCTGGTATATGAAAAACATGTTTTTCAATGGCAAAAATCAATGAATATTGTAAATGCACAAACAGTAATATCTCCACATTGCACGGTGCAATTCTGAAATTTTTAGCTTTTTCCTGTTAATCCTAGCATGATAAAGAAGATTCAAAGAGAGTGAGATGCCAGCTCCTTTCATTCAGTCAGTAGCTTCAAACATTTCTGGTATATGAAAAACATGTTTTTCAATGGCAAAAATCAATGAATATTGTAAATGCACAAACAGTAATATCTCCACATTGCACGGTGCAATTCTGAAATTTTTTGCTTTTTCCTGTTAATCCTAGCATGATAAAGAAGATTCAAAGAGAGTGAGATGCCAGCTCCTTTCATTCAGTCAGTAGCTTCAAACATTTCTGGTATATGAAAAACATGTTTTTCAATGGCAAAAATCAATGAATATTGTAAATGCACAAACAGTAATATCTCCACATTGCACGGTGCAATTCTGAAATTTTTAGCTTTTTCCTGTTAATCCTAGCATGATAAAGAAGATTCAAAGAGAGTGAGATGCCAGCTCCTTTCATTCAGTCAGTAGCTTCAAACATTTCTGGACGTTTTTCAATGGCAAAAATCAATGAATATTGTAAATGCACAAACAGTAATATCTCCACATTGCACGGTGCAATTCTGAAATTTTTAGCTTTTTCCTGTTAATCCTAGCATGATAAAGAAGATTCAAAGAGAGTGAGATGCCAGCTCCTTTCATTCAGTCAGTAGCTTCAAACATTTCTGGTATATGAAAAACATGTTTTTCAATGGCAAAAATCAATGAATATTGTAAATGCACAAACAGTAATATCTCCACATTGCACGGTGCAATTCTGAAATTTTTTGCTTTTTCCTGCTAATCCTAGCATGATAAAGAAGATTCAAAGAGAGTGAGATGCCAGCTCCTTTCATTCAGTCAGTAGCTTCAAACATTTCTGGTATATGAAAAACATGTTTTTCAATGGCAAAAATCAATGAATATTGTAAATGCACAAACAGTAATATCTCCACATTGCAAGGTGCAATTCTGAAATTTTTAGCTTTTTCCTGTTAATCCTAGCATGATAAAGAAGATTCAAAGAGAGTGAGATGCCAGCTCCTTTCATTCAGTCAGTAGCTTCAAACATTTCTGGTATATGAAAAACATGTTTTTCAATGGCAAAAATCAATGAATATTGTAAATGCACAAACAGTAATATCTCCACATTGCAAGGTGCAATTCTGAAATTTTTTGCTTTTTCCTGCTAATCCTAGCATGATAAAGAAGATTCAAAGAGAGTGAGATGCCAGCTCCTTTCATTCAGTCAGTAGCTTCAAACATTTCTGGTATATGAAAAACATGTTTTTCAATGGCAAAAATCAATGAATATTGTAAATGCACAAACAGTAATATCTCCACATTGCAAGGTGCAATTCTGAAATTTTTAGCCTTTTCCTGTTAATCCTAGCATGATAAAGAAGATTCAAAGAGAGTGAGATGCCAGCTCCTTTCATTCAGTCAGTAGCTTCAAACATTTCTGGTATATGAAAAACATGTTTTTCAATGGCAAAAATCAATGAATATTGTAAATGCACAAACAGTAATATCTCCACATTGCACGGTGCAATTCTGAAATTTTTTGCTTTTTCCTGCTAATCCTAGCATGATAAAGAAGATTCAAAGAGAGTGAGATGCCAGCTCCTTTCATTCAGTCAGTAGCTTCAAACATTTCTGGTATATGAAAAACATGTTTTTCAATGGCAAAAATCAATGAATATTGTAAATGCACAAACAGTAATATCTCCACATTGCACGGTGCAATTCTGAAATTTTTTGCTTTTTCCTGCTAATCCTAGCATGATAAAGAAGATTCAAAGAGAGTGAGATGCCAGCTCCTTTCATTCAGTCAGTAGCTTCAAACATTTCTGGTATATGAAAAACATGTTTTTCAATGGCAAAAATCAATGAATATTGTAAATGCACAAACAGTAATATCTCCACATTGCACGGTGCAATTCTGAAATTTTTTGCTTTTTCCTGCTAATCCTAGCATGATAAAGAAGATTCAAAGAGAGTGAGATGCCAGCTCCTTTCATTCAGTCAGTAGCTTCAAACATTTCTGGACGTTTTTCAATGGCAAAAATCAATGAATATTGTAAATGCACAAACAGTAATATCTCCACATTGCAAGGTGCAATTCTGAAATTTTTAGCTTTTTCCTGTTAATCCTAGCATGATAAAGAAGATTCAAAGAGAGTGAGATGCCAGTTCCTTTCATTCAGTCAGTAGCTTCAAACATTTCTGGTATATGAAAAACGTTTTTCAATGGCAAAAATCAATGAATATTGTAAATGCACAAACAGTAATATCTCCACATTGCAAGGTGCAATTCTGAAATTTTTAGCTTTTTCCTGTTAATCCTAGCATGATAAAGAAGATTCAAAGAGAGTGAGATGCCAGCTCCTTTCATTCAGTCAGTAGCTTCAAACATTTCTGGTATATGAAAAACATGTTTTTCAATGGCAAAAATCAATGAATATTGTAAATGCACAAACAGTAATATCTCCACATTGCACGGTGCAATTCTGAAATTTTTTGCTTTTTCCTGTTAATCCTAGCATGATAAAGAAGATTCAAAGAGAGTGAGATGCCAGCTCCTTTCATTCAGTCAGTAGCTTCAAACATTTCTGGTATATGAAAAACATGTTTTTCAATGGCAAAAATCAATGAATATTGTAAATGCACAAACAGTAATATCTCCACATTGCAAGGTGCAATTCTGAAATTTTTAGCTTTTTCCTGCTAATCCTAGCATGATAAAGAAGATTCAAAGAGAGTGAGATGCCAGCTCCTTTCATTCAGTCAGTAGCTTCAAACATTTCTGGTATATGAAAAACATGTTTTTCAATGGCAAAAATCAATGAATATTGTAAATGCACAAACAGTAATATCTCCACATTGCAAGGTGCAATTCTGAAATTTTTAGCTTTTTCCTGCTAATCCTAGCATGATAAAGAAGATTCAAAGAGAGTGAGATGCCAGCTCCTTTCATTCAGTCAGTAGCTTCAAACATTTCTGGTATATGAAAAACATGTTTTTCAATGGCAAAAATCAATGAATATTGTAAATGCACAAACAGTAATATCTCCACATTGCACGGTGCAATTCTGAAATTTTTAGCTTTTTCCTGCTAATCCTAGCATGATAAAGAAGATTCAAAGAGAGTGAGATGCCAGCTCCTTTCATTCAGTCAGTAGCTTCAAACATTTCTGGTATATGAAAAACATGTTTTTCAATGGCAAAAATCAATGAATATTGTAAATGCACAAACAGTAATATCTCCACATTGCAAGGTGCAATTCTGAAATTTTTAGCTTTTTCCTGCTAATCCTAGCATGATAAAGAAGATTCAAAGAGAGTGAGATGCCAGCTCCTTTCATTCAGTCAGTAGCTTCAAACATTTCTGGACGTTTTTCAATGGCAAAAATCAATGAATATTGTAAATGCACAAACAGTAATATCTCCACATTGCACGGTGCAATTCTGAAATTTTTTGCTTTTTCCTGTTAATCCTAGCATGATAAAGAAGATTCAAAGAGAGTGAGATGCCAGCTCCTTTCATTCAGTCAGTAGCTTCAAACATTTCTGGTATATGAAAAACATGTTTTTCAATGGCAAAAATCAATGAATATTGTAAATGCACAAACAGTAATATCTCCACATTGCAAGGTGCAATTCTGAAATTTTTTGCTTTTTCCTGCTAATCCTAGCATGATAAAGAAGATTCAAAGAGAGTGAGATGCCAGCTCCTTTCATTCAGTCAGTAGCTTCAAACATTTCTGGACGTTTTTCAATGGCAAAAATCAATGAATATTGTAAATGCACAAACAGTAATATCTCCACATTGCACGGTGCAATTCTGAAATTTTTAGCTTTTTCCTGTTAATCCTAGCATGATAAAGAAGATTCAAAGAGAGTGAGATGCCAGCTCCTTTCATTCAGTCAGTAGCTTCAAACATTTCTGGTATATGAAAAACATGTTTTTCAATGGCAAAAATCAATGAATATTGTAAATGCACAAACAGTAATATCTCCACATTGCAAGGTGCAATTCTGAAATTTTTTGCTTTTTCCTGCTAATCCTAGCATGATAAAGAAGATTCAAAAAGAGTGAGATGCCAGCTCCTTTCATTCAGTCAGTAGCTTCAAACATTTCTGGTATATGAAAAACATGTTTTTCAATGGCAAAAATCAATGAATATTGTAAATGCACAAACAGTAATATCTCCACATTGCACGGTGCAATTCTGAAATTTTTTGCTTTTTCCTGTTAATCCTAGCATGATAAAGAAGATTCAAAGAGAGTGAGATGCCAGCTCCTTTCATTCAGTCAGTAGCTTCAAACATTTCTGGTATATGAAAAACATGTTTTTCAATGGCAAAAATCAATGAATATTGTAAATGCACAAACAGTAATATCTCCACATTGCACGGTGCAATTCTGAAATTTTTTGCTTTTTCCTGCTAATCCTAGCATGATAAAGAAGATTCAAAGAGAGTGAGATGCCAGCTCCTTTCATTCAGTCAGTAGCTTCAAACATTTCTGGACGTTTTTCAATGGCAAAAATCAATGAATATTGTAAATGCACAAACAGTAATATCTCCACATTGCACGGTGCAATTCTGAAATTTTTTGCTTTTTCCTGTTAATCCTAGCATGATAAAGAAGATTCAAAGAGAGTGAGATGCCAGCTCCTTTCATTCAGTCAGTAGCTTCAAACATTTCTGGTATATGAAAAACATGTTTTTCAATGGCAAAAATCAATGAATATTGTAAATGCACAAACAGTAATATCTCCACATTGCACGGTGCAATTCTGAAATTTTTTGCTTTTTCCTGCTAATCCTAGCATGATAAAGAAGATTCAAAGAGAGTGAGATGCCAGCTCCTTTCATTCAGTCAGTAGCTTCAAACATTTCTGGACGTTTTTCAATGGCAAAAATCAATGAATATTGTAAATGCACAAACAGTAATATCTCCACATTGCACGGTGCAATTCTGAAATTTTTTGCTTTTTCCTGCTAATCCTAGCATGATAAAGAAGATTCAAAGAGAGTGAGATGCCAGCTCCTTTCATTCAGTCAGTAGCTTCAAACATTTCTGGACGTTTTTCAATGGCAAAAATCAATGAATATTGTAAATGCACAAACAGTAATATCTCCACATTGCAAGGTGCAATTCTGAAATTTTTTGCTTTTTCCTGCTAATCCTAGCATGATAAAGAAGATTCAAAGAGAGTGAGATGCCAGCTCCTTTCATTCAGTCAGTAGCTTCAAACATTTCTGGTATATGAAAAACATGTTTTTCAATGGCAAAAATCAATGAATATTGTAAATGCACAAACAGTAATATCTCCACATTGCACGGTGCAATTCTGAAATTTTTAGCTTTTTCCTGTTAATCCTAGCATGATAAAGAAGATTCAAAGAGAGTGAGATGCCAGCTCCTTTCATTCAGTCAGTAGCTTCAAACATTTCTGGTATATGAAAAACATGTTTTTCAATGGCAAAAATCAATGAATATTGTAAATGCACAAACAGTAATATCTCCACATTGCACGGTGCAATTCTGAAATTTTTAGCTTTTTCCTGCTAATCCTAGCATGATAAAGAAGATTCAAAGAGAGTGAGATGCCAGCTCCTTTCATTCAGTCAGTAGCTTCAAACATTTCTGGTATATGAAAAACATGTTTTTCAATGGCAAAAATCAATGAATATTGTAAATGCACAAACAGTAATATCTCCACATTGCACGGTGCAATTCTGAAATTTTTTGCTTTTTCCTGTTAATCCTAGCATGATAAAGAAGATTCAAAGAGAGTGAGATGCCAGCTCCTTTCATTCAGTCAGTAGCTTCAAACATTTCTGGTATATGAAAACATGTTTTTCAATGGCAAAAATCAATGAATATTGTAAATGCACAAACAGTAATATCTCCACATTGCAAGGTGCAATTCTGAAATTTTTAGCTTTTTCCTGTTAATCCTAGCATGATAAAGAAGATTCAAAGAGAGTGAGATGCCAGCTCCTTTCATTCAGTCAGTAGCTTCAAACATTTCTGGACGTTTTTCAATGGCAAAAATCAATGAATATTGTAAATGCACAAACAGTAATATCTCCACATTGCAAGGTGCAATTCTGAAATTTTTTGCTTTTTCCTGCTAATCCTAGCATGATAAAGAAGATTCAAAGAGAGTGAGATGCCAACTCCTTTCATTCAGTCAGTAGCTTCAAACATTTCTGGTATATGAAAAACATGTTTTTCAATGGCAAAAATCAATGAATATTGTAAATGCACAAACAGTAATATCTCCACATTGCAAGGTGCAATTCTGAAATTTTTTGCTTTTTCCTGCTAATCCTAGCATGATAAAGAAGATTCAAAGAGAGTGAGATGCCAGCTCCTTTCATTCAGTCAGTAGCTTCAAACATTTCTGGTATATGAAAAACATGTTTTTCAATGGCAAAAATCAATGAATATTGTAAATGCACAAACAGTAATATCTCCACATTGCACGGTGCAATTCTGAAATTTTTTGCTTTTTCCTGCTAATCCTAGCATGATAAAGAAGATTCAAAGAGAGTGAGATGCCAGCTCCTTTCATTCAGTCAGTAGCTTCAAACATTTCTGGTATATGAAAAACATGTTTTTCAATGGCAAAAATCAATGAATATTGTAAATGCACAAACAGTAATATCTCCACATTGCACGGTGCAATTCTGAAATTTTTTGCTTTTTCCTGCTAATCCTAGCATGATAAAGAAGATTCAAAGAGAGTGAGATGCCAGCTCCTTTCATTCAGTCAGTAGCTTCAAACATTTCTGGTATATGAAAAACATGTTTTTCAATGGCAAAAATCAATGAATATTGTAAATGCACAAACAGTAATATCTCCACATTGCACGGTGCAATTCTGAAATTTTTTGCTTTTTCCTGCTAATCCTAGCATGATAAAGAAGATTCAAAGAGAGTGAGATGCCAGCTCCTTTCATTCAGTCAGTAGCTTCAAACATTTCTGGTATATGAAAAACATGTTTTTCAATGGCAAAAATCAATGAATATTGTAAATGCACAAACAGTAATATCTCCACATTGCACGGTGCAATTCTGAAATTTTTTGCTTTTTCCTGCTAATCCTAGCATGATAAAGAAGATTCAAAGAGAGTGAGATGCCAGCTCCTTTCATTCAGTCAGTAGCTTCAAACATTTCTGGTATATGAAAAACATGTTTTTCAATGGCAAAAATCAATGAATATTGTAAATGCACAAACAGTAATATCTCCACATTGCAAGGTGCAATTCTGAAATTTTTAGCTTTTTCCTGTTAATCCTAGCATGATAAAGAAGATTCAAAGAGAGTGAGATGCCAGCTCCTTTCATTCAGTCAGTAGCTTCAAACATTTCTGGTATATGAAAAACATGTTTTTCAATGGCAAAAATCAATGAATATTGTAAATGCACAAACAGTAATATCTCCACATTGCAAGGTGCAATTCTGAAATTTTTAGCTTTTTCCTGTTAATCCTAGCATGATAAAGAAGATTCAAAGAGAGTGAGATGCCAGCTCCTTTCATTCAGTCAGTAGCTTCAAACATTTCTGGACGTTTTTCAATGGCAAAAATCAATGAATATTGTAAATGCACTACAGTAATATCTCCACATTGCAAGGTGCAATTCTGAAATTTTTAGCTTTTCCTGTTAATCCTAGCATGATAAAGAAGATTCAAAGAGAGTGAGATGCCAGCTCCTTTCATTCAGTCAGTAGCTTCAAACATTTCTGGACGTTTTTCAATGGCAAAAATCAATGAATATTGTAAATGC
>NW_027369733.1:0-40644 GCF_046119375.1 Phyllobates terribilis | reverse complement strand
AATGAAAGGAGCTGGCATCTCACTCTCTTTGAATCTTCTTTATCATGCTAGGATTAACAGGAAAAAAGCTAAAATTTCAGAATTGCACCGTGCAATGTGGAGATATTACTGTTTGTGCATTTACAATATTCATTGATTTTTGCCATTGAAAAACATGTTTTTCATATACCAGAAATGTTTGAAGCTACTGACTGAATGAAAGGAGCTGGCATCTCACTCTCTTTGAATCTTCTTTATCATGCTAGGATTAGCAGGAAAAAGCAAAAAATTTCAGAATTGCACCTTGCAATGTGGAGATATTACTGTTTGTGCATTTACAATATTCATTGATTTTTGCCATTGAAAAACATGTTTTTCATATACCAGAAATGTTTGAAGCTACTGACTGAATGAAAGGAGCTGGCATCTCACTCTCTTTGAATCTTCTTTATCATGCTAGGATTAGCAGGAAAAAGCAAAAAATTTCAGAATTGCACCTTGCAATGTGGAGATATTACTGTTTGTGCATTTACAATATTCATTGATTTTTGCCATTGAAAAACATGTTTTTCATATACCAGAAATGTTTGAAGCTGCTGACTGAATGAAAGGAGCTGGCATCTCACTCTCTTTGAATCTTCTTTATCATGCTAGGATTAACAGGAAAAAGCAAAAAATTTCAGAATTGCACCTTGCAATGTGGAGATATTACTGTTTGTGCATTTACAATATTCATTGATTTTTGCCATTGAAAAACATGTTTTTCATATACCAGAAATGTTTGAAGCTACTGACTGAATGAAAGGAGCTGGCATCTCACTCTCTTTGAATCTTCTTTATCATGCTAGGATTAGCAGGAAAAAGCAAAAAATTTCAGAATTGCACCTTGCAATGTGGAGATATTACTGTTTGTGCATTTACAATATTCATTGATTTTTGCCATTGAAAAACATGTTTTTCATATACCAGAAATGTTTGAAGCTACTGACTGAATGAAAGGAGCTGGCATCTCACTCTCTTTGAATCTTCTTTATCATGCTAGGATTAACAGGAAAAAGCTAAAAATTTCAGAATTGCACCGTGCAATGTGGAGATATTACTGTTTGTGCATTTACAATATTCATTGATTTTTGCCATTGAAAAACATGTTTTTCATATACCAGAAATGTTTGAAGCTACTGACTGAATGAAAGGAGCTGGCATCTCACTCTCTTTGAATCTTCTTTATCATGCTAGGATTAGCAGGAAAAAGCAAAAAATTTCAGAATTGCACCTTGCAATGTGGAGATATTACTGTTTGTGCATTTACAATATTCATTGATTTTTGCCATTGAAAAACATGTTTTTCATATACCAGAAATGTTTGAAGCTACTGACTGAATGAAAGGAGCTGGCATCTCACTCTCTTTGAATCTTCTTTATCATGCTAGGATTAACAGGAAAAAGCTAAAAATTTCAGAATTGCACCGTGCAATGTGGAGATATTACTGTTTGTGCATTTACAATATTCATTGATTTTTGCCATTGAAAAACATGTTTTTCATATACCAGAAATGTTTGAAGCTACTGACTGAATGAAAGGAGCTGGCATCTCACTCTCTTTGAATCTTCTTTATCATGCTAGGATTAGCAGGAAAAAGCAAAAAATTTCAGAATTGCACCTTGCAATGTGGAGATATTACTGTTTGTGCATTTACAATATTCATTGATTTTTGCCATTGAAAAACATGTTTTTCATATACCAGAAATGTTTGAAGCTACTGACTGAATGAAAGGAGCTGGCATCTCACTCTCTTTGAATCTTCTTTATCATGCTAGGATTAGCAGGAAAAAGCAAAAAATTTCAGAATTGCACCTTGCAATGTGGAGATATTACTGTTTGTGCATTTACAATATTCATTGATTTTTGCCATTGAAAAACATGTTTTTCATATACCAGAAATGTTTGAAGCTACTGACTGAATGAAAGGAGCTGGCATCTCACTCTCTTTGAATCTTCTTTATCATGCTAGGATTAACAGGAAAAAGCAAAAAATTTCAGAATTGCACCGTGCAATGTGGAGATATTACTGTTTGTGCATTTACAATATTCATTGATTTTTGCCATTGAAAAACATGTTTTTCATATACCAGAAATGTTTGAAGCTACTGACTGAATGAAAGGAGCTGGCATCTCACTCTCTTTGAATCTTCTTTATCATGCTAGGATTAGCAGGAAAAAGCAAAAAATTTCAGAATTGCACCTTGCAATGTGGAGATATTATTGTTTGTGCATTTACAATATTCATTGATTTTTGCCATTGAAAAACATGTTTTTCATATACCAGAAATGTTTGAAGCTACTGACTGAATGAAAGGAGCTGGCATCTCACTCTCTTTGAATCTTCTTTATCATGCTAGGATTAACAGGAAAAAGCTAAAAATTTCAGAATTGCACCGTGCAATGTGGAGATATTACTGTTTGTGCATTTACAATATTCATTGATTTTTGCCATTGAAAAACATGTTTTTCATATACCAGAAATGTTTGAAGCTACTGACTGAATGAAAGGAGCTGGCATCTCACTCTCTTTGAATCTTCTTTATCATGCTAGGATTAGCAGGAAAAAGCAAAAATTTCAGAATTGCACCTTGCAATGTGGAGATATTACTGTTTGTGCATTTACAATATTCATTGATTTTTGCCATTGAAAAACATGTTTTTCATATACCAGAAATGTTTGAAGCTACTGACTAAATGAAAGGAGCTGGCATCTCACTCTCTTTGAATCTTCTTTATCATGCTAGGATTAACAGGAAAAAGCAAAAAATTTCAGAATTGCACCTTGCAATGTGGAGATATTACTGTTTGTGCATTTACAATATTCATTGATTTTTGCCATTGAAAAACATGTTTTTCATATACCAGAAATGTTTGAAGCTACTGACTGAATGAAAGGAGCTGGCATCTCACTCTCTTTGAATCTTCTTTATCATGCTAGGATTAACAGGAAAAAGCTAAAAATTTCAGAATTGCACCGTGCAATGTGGAGATATTACTGTTTGTGCATTTACAATATTCATTGATTTTTGCCATTGAAAAACATGTTTTTCATATACCAGAAATGTTTGAAGCTACTGACTGAATGAAAGGAGCTGGCATCTCACTCTCTTTGAATCTTCTTTATCATGCTAGGATTAGCAGGAAAAAGCAAAAAATTTCAGAATTGCACCTTGCAATGTGGAGATATTACTGTTTGTGCATTTACAATATTCATTGATTTTTGCCATTGAAAAACATGTTTTTCATATACCAGAAATGTTTGAAGCTACTGACTGAATGAAAGGAGCTGGCATCTCACTCTCTTTGAATCTTCTTTATCATGCTAGGATTAACAGGAAAAAGCTAAAAATTTCAGAATTGCACCGTGCAATGTGGAGATATTACTGTTTGTGCATTTACAATATTCATTGATTTTTGCCATTGAAAACATGTTTTTCATATACCAGAAATGTTTGAAGCTACTGACTGAATGAAAGGAGCTGGCATCTCACTCTCTTTGAATCTTTATCATGCTAGGATTAGCAGGAAAAAGCAAAAAATTTCAGAATTGCACCTTGCAATGTGGAGATATTACTGTTTGTGCATTTACAATATTCATTGATTTTTGCCATTGAAAAACATGTTTTTCATATACCAGAATGTTTGAAGCTACTGACTGAATGAAAGGAGCTGGCATCTCACTCTCTTTGAATCTTTATCATGCTAGGATTAGCAGGAAAAAGCAAAAAATTTCAGAATTGCACCTTGCAATGTGGAGATATTACTGTTTGTGCATTTACAATATTCATTGATTTTTGCCATTGAAAAACATGTTTTTCATATACCAGAAATGTTTGAAGCTACTGACTGAATGAAAGGAGCTGGCATCTCACTCTCTTTGAATCTTCTTTATCATGCTAGGATTAACAGGAAAAAGCTAAAAATTTCAGAATTGCACCGTGCAATGTGGAGATATTACTGTTTGTGCATTTACAATATTCATTGATTTTTGCCATTGAAAAACATGTTTTTCATATACCAGAAATGTTTGAAGCTACTGACTGAATGAAAGGAGCTGGCATCTCACTCTCTTTGAATCTTCTTTATCATGCTAGGATTAGCAGGAAAAAGCAAAAAATTTCAGAATTGCACCTTGCAATGTGGAGATATTACTGTTTGTGCATTTACAATATTCATTGATTTTTGCCATTGAAAAACATGTTTTTCATATACCAGAAATGTTTGAAGCTACTGACTGAATGAAAGGAGCTGGCATCTCACTCTCTTTGAATCTTCTTTATCATGCTAGGATTAACAGGAAAAAGCTAAAAATTTCAGAATTGCACCGTGCAATGTGGAGATATTACTGTTTGTGCATTTACAATATTCATTGATTTTTGCCATTGAAAAACATGTTTTTCATATACCAGAAATGTTTGAAGCTACTGACTGAATGAAAGGAGCTGGCATCTCACTCTCTTTGAATCTTCTTTATCATGCTAGGATTAGCAGGAAAAAGCAAAAAATTTCAGAATTGCACCTTGCAATGTGGAGATATTACTGTTTGTGCATTTACAATATTCATTGATTTTTGCCATTGAAAAACATGTTTTTCATATAACAGAAATGTTTGAAGCTACTGACTAAATGAAAGGAGCTGGCATCTCACTCTCTTTGAATCTTCTTTATCATGCTAGGATTAACAGGAAAAAGCAAAAAATTTCAGAATTGCACCTTGCAATGTGGAGATATTACTGTTTGTGCATTTACAATATTCATTGATTTTTGCCATTGAAAATCATGTTTTTCATATACCAGAAATGTTTGAAGCTACTGACTGAATGAAAGGAGCTGGCATCTCACTCTCTTTGAATCTTCTTTATCATGCTAGGATTAACAGGAAAA
Source organism: Phyllobates terribilis (assembly GCF_046119375.1). NCBI lineage: Eukaryota > Metazoa > Chordata > Amphibia > Anura > Dendrobatidae > Phyllobates > Phyllobates terribilis. The sequence goes on along the minus strand of NW_027369733.1, from coordinate 35,738 downwards.
AGCTAAAAATTTCAGAATTGCACCGTGCAATGTGGAGATATTACTGTTTGTGCATTTACAATATTCATTGATTTTTGCCATTGAAAAACATGTTTTTCATATACCAGAAATGTTTGAAGCTACTGACTGAATGAAAGGAGCTGGCATCTCACTCTCTTTGAATCTTCTTTATCATGCTAGGATTAGCAGGAAAAAGCAAAAAATTTCAGAATTGCACCTTGCAATGTGGAGATATTACTGTTTGTGCATTTACAATATTCATTGATTTTTGCCATTGAAAAACATGTTTTTCATATACCAGAAATGTTTGAAGCTACTGACTGAATGAAAGGAGCTGGCATCTCACTCTCTTTGAATCTTCTTTATCATGCTAGGATTAACAGGAAAAAGCTAAAAATTTCAGAATTGCACCGTGCAATGTGGAGATATTACTGTTTGTGCATTTACAATATTCATTGATTTTTGCCATTGAAAAACATGTTTTTCATATACCAGAAATGTTTGAAGCTACTGACTGAATGAAAGGAGCTGGCATCTCACTCTCTTTGAATCTTTATCATGCTAGGATTAGCAGGAAAAAGCAAAAAATTTCAGAATTGCACCTTGCAATGTGGAGATATTACTGTTTGTGCATTTACAATATTCATTGATTTTTGCCATTGAAAAACATGTTTTTCATATACCAGAAATGTTTGAAGCTACTGACTGAATGAAAGGAGCTGGCATCTCACTCTCTTTGAATCTTTATCATGCTAGGATTAGCAGGAAAAAGCAAAAAATTTCAGAATTGCACCTTGCAATGTGGAGATATTACTGTTTGTGCATTTACAATATTCATTGATTTTTGCCATTGAAAAACATGTTTTTCATATACCAGAAATGTTTGAAGCTACTGACTGAATGAAAGGAGCTGGCATCTCACTCTCTTTGAATCTTTATCATGCTAGGATTAGCAGGAAAAAGCAAAAAATTTCAGAATTGCACCTTGCAATGTGGAGATATTACTGTTTGTGCATTTACAATATTCATTGATTTTTGCCATTGAAAAACATGTTTTTCATATACCAGAAATGTTTGAAGCTACTGACTGAATGAAAGGAGCTGGCATCTCACTCTCTTTGAATATTCTTTATCATGCTAGGATTAACAGGAAAAAGCTAAAAATTTCAGAATTGCACCTTGCAATGTGGAGATATTACTGTTTGTGCATTTACAATATTCATTGATTTTTGCCATTGAAAAACATGTTTTTCATATACCAGAATTGTTTGAAGCTACTGACTGAATGAAAGGAGCTGGCATCTCACTCTCTTTGAATCTTCTTTATCATGCAAGGATTAACAGGAAAAAGCTAAAAATTTCAGAATTGCACCGTGCAATGTGGAGATATTACTGTTTGTGCATTTACAATATTCATTGATTTTTGCCATTGAAAAACATGTTTTTCATATACCAGAAATGTTTGAAGCTACTGACTGAATGAAAGGAGCTGGCATCTCACTCTCTTTGAATCTTCTTTATCATGCTAGGATTCGCAGGAAAAAGCAAAAAATTTCAGAATTGCACCTTGCAATGTGGAGATATTACTGTTTGTGCATTTACAATATTCATTGATTTTTGCCATTGAAAAACATGTTTTTCATATACCAGAAATGTTTGAAGCTACTGACTGAATGAAAGGAGCTGGCATCTCACTCTCTTTGAATCTTCTTTATCATGCTAGGATTAGCAGGAAAAAGCTAAAAATTTCAGAATTGCACCTTGCAATGTGGAGATATTACTGTTTGTGCATTTACAATATTCATTGATTTTTGCCATTGAAAAACATGTTTTTCATATACCAGAAATGTTTGAAGCTACTGACTGAATGAAAGGAGCTGGCATCTCACTCTCTTTGAATCTTCTTTATCATGCTAGGATTAACAGGAAAAAGCTAAAAATTTCAGAATTGCACCGTGCAATGTGGAGATATTACTGTTTGTGCATTTACAATATTCATTGATTTTTGCCATTGAAAAACATGTTTTTCATATACCAGAAATGTTTGAAGCTACTGACTGAATGAAAGGAGCTGGCATCTCACTCTCTTTGAATCTTCTTTATCATGCTAGGATTAGCAGGAAAAAGCAAAAAATTTCAGAATTGCACCTTGCAATGTGGAGATATTACTGTTTGTGCATTTACAATATTCATTGATTTTTGCCATTGAAAAACATGTTTTTCATATACCAGAAATGTTTGAAGCTACTGACTGAATGAAAGGAGCTGGCATCTCACTCTCTTTGAATCTTCTTTATCATGCTAGGATTAACAGGAAAAAGCTAAAAATTTCAGAATTGCACCGTGCAATGTGGAGATATTACTGTTTGTGCATTTACAATATTCATTGATTTTTGCCATTGAAAAACATGTTTTTCATATACCAGAAATGTTTGAAGCTACTGACTGAATGAAAGGAGCTGGCATCTCACTCTCTTTGAATCTTTATCATGCTAGGATTAGCAGGAAAAAGCAAAAAATTTCAGAATTGCACCTTGCAATGTGGAGATATTACTGTTTGTGCATTTACAATATTCATTGATTTTTGCCATTGAAAAACATGTTTTTCATATACCAGAAATGTTTGAAGCTACTGACTGAATGAAAGGAGCTGGCATCTCACTCTCTTTGAATCTTTATCATGCTAGGATTAGCAGGAAAAAGCAAAAAATTTCAGAATTGCACCTTGCAATGTGGAGATATTACTGTTTGTGCATTTACAATATTCATTGATTTTTGCCATTGAAAAACATGTTTTTCATATACCAGAAATGTTTGAAGCTACTGACTGAATGAAAGGAGCTGGCATCTCACTCTCTTTGAATCTTCTTTATCATGCTAGGATTAACAGGAAAAAGCTAAAAATTTCAGAATTGCACCGTGCAATGTGGAGATATTACTGTTTGTGCATTTACAATATTCATTGATTTTTGCCATTGAAAAACATGTTTTTCATATACCAGAAATGTTTGAAGCTACTGACTGAATGAAAGGAGCTGGCATCTCACTCTCTTTGAATCTTCTTTATCATGCTAGGATTAGCAGGAAAAAGCAAAAAATTTCAGAATTGCACCTTGCAATGTGGAGATATTACTGTTTGTGCATTTACAATATTCATTGATTTTTGCCATTGAAAAACATGTTTTTCATATACCAGAAATGTTTGAAGCTACTGACTGAATGAAAGGAGCTGGCATCTCACTCTCTTTGAATCTTCTTTATCATGCTAGGATTAACAGGAAAAAGCTAAAAATTTCAGAATTGCACCGTGCAATGTGGAGATATTACTGTTTGTGCATTTACAATATTCATTGATTTTTGCCATTGAAAAACATGTTTTTCATATACCAGAAATGTTTGAAGCTACTGACTGAATGAAAGGAGCTGGCATCTCACTCTCTTTGAATCTTCTTTATCATGCTAGGATTAGCAGGAAAAAGCAAAAAATTTCAGAATTGCACCTTGCAATGTGGAGATATTACTGTTTGTGCATTTACAATATTCATTGATTTTTGCCATTGAAAAACATGTTTTTCATATAACAGAAATGTTTGAAGCTACTGACTAAATGAAAGGAGCTGGCATCTCACTCTCTTTGAATCTTCTTTATCATGCTAGGATTAACAGGAAAAAGCAAAAAATTTCAGAATTGCACCTTGCAATGTGGAGATATTACTGTTTGTGCATTTACAATATTCATTGATTTTTGCCATTGAAAATCATGTTTTTCATATACCAGAAATGTTTGAAGCTACTGACTGAATGAAAGGAGCTGGCATCTCACTCTCTTTGAATCTTCTTTATCATGCTAGGATTAACAGGAAAAAGCTAAAAATTTCAGAATTGCACCGTGCAATGTGGAGATATTACTGTTTGTGCATTTACAATATTCATTGATTTTTGCCATTGAAAAACATGTTTTTCATATACCAGAAATGTTTGAAGCTACTGACTGAATGAAAGGAGCTGGCATCTCACTCTCTTTGAATCTTCTTTATCATGCTAGGATTAGCAGGAAAAAGCAAAAAATTTCAGAATTGCACCTTGCAATGTGGAGATATTACTGTTTGTGCATTTACAATATTCATTGATTTTTGCCATTGAAAAACATGTTTTTCATATACCAGAAATGTTTGAAGCTACTGACTGAATGAAAGGAGCTGGCATCTCACTCTCTTTGAATCTTCTTTATCATGCTAGGATTAACAGGAAAAAGCTAAAAATTTCAGAATTGCACCGTGCAATGTGGAGATATTACTGTTTGTGCATTTACAATATTCATTGATTTTTGCCATTGAAAAACATGTTTTTCATATACCAGAAATGTTTGAAGCTACTGACTGAATGAAAGGAGCTGGCATCTCACTCTCTTTGAATCTTTATCATGCTAGGATTAGCAGGAAAAAGCAAAAAATTTCAGAATTGCACCTTGCAATGTGGAGATATTACTGTTTGTGCATTTACAATATTCATTGATTTTTGCCATTGAAAAACATGTTTTTCATATACCAGAAATGTTTGAAGCTACTGACTGAATGAAAGGAGCTGGCATCTCACTCTCTTTGAATCTTTATCATGCTAGGATTAGCAGGAAAAAGCAAAAAATTTCAGAATTGCACCTTGCAATGTGGAGATATTACTGTTTGTGCATTTACAATATTCATTGATTTTTGCCATTGAAAAACATGTTTTTCATATACCAGAAATGTTTGAAGCTACTGACTGAATGAAAGGAGCTGGCATCTCACTCTCTTTGAATATTCTTTATCATGCTAGGATTAACAGGAAAAAGCTAAAAATTTCAGAATTGCACCTTGCAATGTGGAGATATTACTGTTTGTGCATTTACAATATTCATTGATTTTTGCCATTGAAAAACATGTTTTTCATATACCAGAATTGTTTGAAGCTACTGACTGAATGAAAGGAGCTGGCATCTCACTCTCTTTGAATCTTCTTTATCATGCAAGGATTAACAGGAAAAAGCTAAAAATTTCAGAATTGCACCGTGCAATGTGGAGATATTACTGTTTGTGCATTTACAATATTCATTGATTTTTGCCATTGAAAAACATGTTTTTCATATACCAGAAATGTTTGAAGCTACTGACTGAATGAAAGGAGCTGGCATCTCACTCTCTTTGAATCTTCTTTATCATGCTAGGATTCGCAGGAAAAAGCAAAAAATTTCAGAATTGCACCTTGCAATGTGGAGATATTACTGTTTGTGCATTTACAATATTCATTGATTTTTGCCATTGAAAAACATGTTTTTCATATACCAGAAATGTTTGAAGCTACTGACTGAATGAAAGGAGCTGGCATCTCACTCTCTTTGAATCTTCTTTATCATGCTAGGATTAACAGGAAAAAGCTAAAAATTTCAGAATTGCACCTTGCAATGTGGAGATATTACTGTTTGTGCATTTACAATATTCATTGATTTTTGCCATTGAAAAACATGTTTTTCATATACCAGAAATGTTTGAAGCTACTGACTGAATGAAAGGAGCTGGCATCTCACTCTCTTTGAATCTTCTTTATCATGCTAGGATTAGCAGGAAAAAGCAAAAAATTTCAGAATTGCACCTTGCAATGTGGAGATATTACTGTTTGTGCATTTACAATATTCATTGATTTTTGCCATTGAAAAACATGTTTTTCATATACCAGAAATGTTTGAAGCTACTGACTAAATGAAAGGAGCTGGCATCTCACTCTCTTTGAATCTTCTTTATCATGCTAGGATTAACAGGAAAAAGCAAAAAATTTCAGAATTGCACCTTGCAATGTGGAGATATTACTGTTTGTGCATTTACAATATTCATTGATTTTTGCCATTGAAAAACATGTTTTTCATATACCAGAAATGTTTGAAGCTACTGACTGAATGAAAGGAGCTGGCATCTCACTCTCTTTGAATCTTCTTTATCATGCTAGGATTAACAGGAAAAAGCTAAAAATTTCAGAATTGCACCGTGCAATGTGGAGATATTACTGTTTGTGCATTTACAATATTCATTGATTTTTGCCATTGAAAAACATGTTTTTCATATACCAGAAATGTTTGAAGCTACTGACTGAATGAAAGGAGCTGGCATCTCACTCTCTTTGAATCTTCTTTATCATGCTAGGATTAGCAGGAAAAAGCAAAAAATTTCAGAATTGCACCTTGCAATGTGGAGATATTACTGTTTGTGCATTTACAATATTCATTGATTTTTGCCATTGAAAAACATGTTTTTCATATACCAGAAATGTTTGAAGCTACTGACTGAATGAAAGGAGCTGGCATCTCACTCTCTTTGAATCTTCTTTATCATGCTAGGATTAACAGGAAAAAGCTAAAAATTTCAGAATTGCACCGTGCAATGTGGAGATATTACTGTTTGTGCATTTACAATATTCATTGATTTTTGCCATTGAAAAACATGTTTTTCATATACCAGAAATGTTTGAAGCTACTGACTGAATGAAAGGAGCTGGCATCTCACTCTCTTTGAATCTTTATCATGCTAGGATTAGCAGGAAAAAGCAAAAAATTTCAGAATTGCACCTTGCAATGTGGAGATATTACTGTTTGTGCATTTACAATATTCATTGATTTTTGCCATTGAAAAACATGTTTTTCATATACCAGAAATGTTTGAAGCTACTGACTGAATGAAAGGAGCTGGCATCTCACTCTCTTTGAATCTTTATCATGCTAGGATTAGCAGGAAAAAGCAAAAAATTTCAGAATTGCACCTTGCAATGTGGAGATATTACTGTTTGTGCATTTACAATATTCATTGATTTTTGCCATTGAAAAACATGTTTTTCATATACCAGAAATGTTTGAAGCTACTGACTGAATGAAAGGAGCTGGCATCTCACTCTCTTTGAATATTCTTTATCATGCTAGGATTAACAGGAAAAAGCTAAAAATTTCAGAATTGCACCTTGCAATGTGGAGATATTACTGTTTGTGCATTTACAATATTCATTGAATTTTGCCATTGAAAAACATGTTTTTCATATACCAGAATTGTTTGAAGCTACTGACTGAATGAAAGGAGCTGGCATCTCACTCTCTTTGAATCTTCTTTATCATGCTAGGATTAACAGGAAAAAGCTAAAAATTTCAGAATTGCACCGTGCAATGTGGAGATATTACTGTTTGTGCATTTACAATATTCATTGATTTTTGCCATTGAAAAACATGTTTTTCATATACCAGAAATGTTTGAAGCTACTGACTGAATGAAAGGAGCTGGCATCTCACTCTCTTTGAATCTTCTTTATAATGCTAGGATTAGCAGGAAAAAGCAAACAAATTTCAGAATTGCACCTTGCAATGTGGAGATATTACTGTTTGTGCATTTACAATATTCATTGATTTTTGCCATTGAAAAACATGTTTTTCATATACCAGAAATGTTTGAAGCTACTGACTGAATGAAAGGAGCTGGCATCTCACTCTCTTTGAATCTTCTTTATCATGCTATGATTAACAGGAAAAAGCTTAAAATTTCAGAATTGCACCGTGCAATTTGGAGATATTACTGTTTGTGCATTTACAATATTCATTGATTTTTGCCATTGAAAAACATGTTTTTCATATACCAGAAATGTTTGAAGCTACTGACTGAATGAAAGGAGCTGGCATCTCACTCTCTTTGAATCTTCTTTATCATGCTAGGATTAGCAGGAAAAAGCAAAAAATTTCAGAATTGCACCTTGCAATGTGGAGATATTACTGTTTGTGCATTTACAATATTCATTGATTTTTGCCATTGAAAAACATGTTTTTCATATACCAGAAATGTTTGAAGCTACTGACTGAATGAAAGGAGCTGGCATCTCACTCTCTTTGAATCTTCTTTATCATGCTAGGATTAACAGGAAAAAGCAAAAAATTTCAGAATTGCACCTTGCAATGTGGAGATATTACTGTTTGTGCATTTACAATATTCATTGATTTTTGCCATTGAAAAACATGTTTTTCATATACCAGAAATGTTTGAAGCTACTGACTGAATGAAAGGAGCTGGCATCTCACTCTCTTTGAATCTTCTTTATCATGCTAGGATTAACAGGAAAAAGCTAAAAATTTCAGAATTGCACCGTGCAATGTGGAGATATTACTGTTTGTGCATTTACAATATTCATTGATTTTTGCCATTGAAAAACATGTTTTTCATATACCAGAAATGTTTGAAGCTACTGACTGAATGAAAGGAGCTGGCATCTCACTCTCTTTGAATCTTCTTTATCATGCTAGGATTAGCAGGAAAAAGCAAAAAATTTCAGAATTGCACCTTGCAATGTGGAGATATTACTGTTTGTGCATTTACAATATTCATTGATTTTTGCCATTGAAAAACATGTTTTTCATATACCAGAAATGTTTGAAGCTACTGACTGAATGAAAGGAGCTGGCATCTCACTCTCTTTGAATCTTCTTTATCATGCTAGGATTAACAGGAAAAAGCTAAAAATTTCAGAATTGCACCGTGCAATGTGGAGATATTACTGTTTGTGCATTTACAATATTCATTGATTTTTGCCATTGAAAAACATGTTTTTCATATACCAGAAATGTTTGAAGCTACTGACTGAATGAAAGGAGCTGGCATCTCACTCTCTTTGAATCTTCTTTATCATGCTAGGATTAGCAGGAAAAAGCAAAAAATTTCAGAATTGCACCTTGCAATGTGGAGATATTACTGTTTGTGCATTTACAATATTCATTGATTTTTGCCATTGAAAAACATGTTTTTCATATACCAGAAATGTTTGAAGCTACTGACTAAATGAAAGGAGCTGGCATCTCACTCTCTTTGAATCTTCTTTATCATGCTAGGATTAACAGGAAAAAGCAAAAAATTTCAGAATTGCACCTTGCAATGTGGAGATATTACTGGTTGTGCATTTACAATATTCATTGATTTTTGCCATTGAAAAACATGTTTTTCATATACCAGAAATGTTTGAAGCTACTGACTGAATGAAAGGAGCTGGCATCTCACTCTCTTTGAATCTTCTTTATCATGCTAGGATTAACAGGAAAAAGCTAAAAATTTCAGAATTGCACCGTGCAATGTGGAGATATTACTGTTTGTGCATTTACAATATTCATTGATTTTTGCCATTGAAAAACATGTTTTTCATATACCAGAAATGTTTGAAGCTACTGACTGAATGAAAGGAGCTGGCATCTCACTCTCTTTGAATCTTCTTTATCATGCTAGGATTAGCAGGAAAAAGCAAAAAATTTCAGAATTGCACCTTGCAATGTGGAGATATTACTGTTTGTGCATTTACAATATTCATTGATTTTTGCCATTGAAAAACATGTTTTTCATATACCAGAAATGTTTGAAGCTACTGACTGAATGAAAGGAGCTGGCATCTCACTCTCTTTGAATCTTCTTTATCATGCTAGGATTAACAGGAAAAAGCTAAAAATTTCAGAATTGCACCGTGCAATGTGGAGATATTACTGTTTGTGCATTTACAATATTCATTGATTTTTGCCATTGAAAAACATGTTTTTCATATACCAGAAATGTTTGAAGCTACTGACTGAATGAAAGGAGCTGGCATCTCACTCTCTTTGAATCTTTATCATGCTAGGATTAGCAGGAAAAAGCAAAAAATTTCAGAATTGCACCTTGCAATGTGGAGATATTACTGTTTGTGCATTTACAATATTCATTGATTTTTGCCATTGAAAAACATGTTTTTCATATACCAGAAATGTTTGAAGCTACTGACTGAATGAAAGGAGCTGGCATCTCACTCTCTTTGAATCTTTATCATGCTAGGATTAGCAGGAAAAAGCAAAAAATTTCAGAATTGCACCTTGCAATGTGGAGATATTACTGTTTGTGCATTTACAATATTCATTGATTTTTGCCATTGAAAAACATGTTTTTCATATACCAGAAATGTTTGAAGCTACTGACTGAATGAAAGGAGCTGGCATCTCACTCTCTTTGAATATTCTTTATCATGCTAGGATTAACAGGAAAAAGCTAAAAATTTCAGTATTGCACCTTGCAATGTGGAGATATTACTGTTTGTGCATTTACAATATTCATTGATTTTTGCCATTGAAAAACATGTTTTTCATATACCAGAATTGTTTGAAGCTACTGACTGAATGAAAGGAGCTGGCATCTCACTCTCTTTGAATCTTCTTTATCATGCTAGGATTAACAGGAAAAAGCTAAAAATTTCAGAATTGCACCGTGCAATGTGGAGATATTACTGTTTGTGCATTTACAATATTCATTGATTTTTGCCATTGAAAAACATGTTTTTCATATACCAGAAATGTTTGAAGCTACTGACTGAATGAAAGGAGCTGGCATCTCACTCTCTTTGAATCTTCTTTATCATGCTAGGATTAGCAGGAAAAAGCAAACAATTTCAGAATTGCACCTTGCAATGTGGAGATATTACTGTTTGTGCATTTACAATATTCATTGATTTTTGCCATTGAAAAACATGTTTTTCATATACCAGAAATGTTTGAAGCTACTGACTGAATGAAAGGAGCTGGCATCTCACTCTCTTTGAATCTTCTTTATCATGCTATGATTAACAGGAAAAAGCTTAAAATTTCAGAATTGCACCGTGCAATGTGGAGATATTACTGTTTGTGCATTTACAATATTCATTGATTTTTGCCATTGAAAAACATGTTTTTCATATACCAGAAATGTTTGAAGCTACTGACTGAATGAAAGGAGCTGGCATCTCACTCTCTTTGAATCTTCTTTATCATGCTAGGATTAGCAGGAAAAAGCAAAAAATTTCAGAATTGCACCTTGCAATGTGGAGATATTACTGTTTGTGCATTTACAATATTCATTGATTTTTGCCATTGAAAAACATGTTTTTCATATACCAGAAATGTTTGAAGCTACTGACTGAATGAAAGGAGCTGGCATCTCACTCTCTTTGAATCTTCTTTATCATGCTAGGATTAACAGGAAAAAGCAAAAAATTTCAGAATTGCACCTTGCAATGTGGAGATATTACTGTTTGTGCATTTACAATATTCATTGATTTTTGCCATTGAAAAACATGTTTTTCATATACCAGAAATGTTTGAAGCTACTGACTGAATGAAAGGAGCTGGCATCTCACTCTCTTTGAATCTTCTTTATCATGCTAGGATTAACAGGAAAAAGCAAAAAATTTCAGAATTGCACCTTGCAATGTGGAGATATTACTGTTTGTGCATTTACAATATTCATTGATTTTTGCCATTGAAAAACATGTTTTTCATATACCAGAAATGTTTGAAGCTACTGACTGAATGAAAGGAGCTGGCATCTCACTCTCTTTGAATCTTCTTTATCATGCTAGGATTAACAGGAAAAAGCTAAAAATTTCAGAATTGCACCGTGCAATGTGGAGATATTACTGTTTGTGCATTTACAATATTCATTGATTTTTGCCATTGAAAAACATGTTTTTCATATACCAGAAATGTTTGAAGCTACTGACTGAATGAAAGGAGCTGGCATCTCACTCTCTTTGAATCTTCTTTATCATGCTAGGATTAGCAGGAAAAAGCAAAAAATTTCAGAATTGCACCTTGCAATGTGGAGATATTACTGTTTGTGCATTTACAATATTCATTGATTTTTGCCATTGAAAAACATGTTTTTCATATACCAGAAATGTTTGAAGCTACTGACTGAATGAAAGGAGCTGGCATCTCACTCTCTTTGAATCTTCTTTATCATGCTAGGATTAACAGGAAAAAGCTAAAAATTTCAGAATTGCACCGTGCAATGTGGAGATATTACTGTTTGTGCATTTACAATATTCATTGATTTTTGCCATTGAAAAACATGTTTTTCATATACCAGAAATGTTTGAAGCTACTGACTGAATGAAAGGAGCTGGCATCTCACTCTCTTTGAATCTTTATCATGCTAGGATTAGCAGGAAAAAGCAAAAAATTTCAGAATTGCACCTTGCAATGTGGAGATATTACTGTTTGTGCATTTACAATATTCATTGATTTTTGCCATTGAAAAACATGTTTTTCATATACCAGAAATGTTTGAAGCTACTGACTGAATGAAAGGAGCTGGCATCTCACTCTCTTTGAATATTCTTTATCATGCTAGGATTAACAGGAAAAAGCTAAAAATTTCAGAATTGCACCTTGCAATGTGGAGATATTACTGTTTGTGCATTTACAATATTCATTGATTTTTGCCATTGAAAAACATGTTTTTCATATACCAGAAATGTTTGAAGCTACTGACTGAATGAAAGGAGCTGGCATCTCACTCTCTTTGAATCTTCTTTATCATGCTAGGATTAACAGGAAAAAGCTAAAAATTTCAGAATTGCACCGTGCAATGTGCAGATATTACTGTTTGTGCATTTACAATATTCATTGATTTTTGCCATTGAAAAACATGTTTTTCATATACCAGAAATGTTTGAAGCTACTGACTGAATGAAAGGAGCTGGCATCTCACTCTCTTTGAATCTTCTTTATCATGCTAGGATTAGCAGGAAAAAGCAAAAAATTTCAGAATTGCACCTTGCAATGTGGAGATATTACTGTTTGTGCATTTACAATATTCATTGATTTTTGCCATTGAAAAACATGTTTTTCATATACCAGAAATGTTTGAAGCTACTGACTGAATGAAAGGAGCTGGCATCTCACTCTCTTTGAATCTTCTTTATCATGCTAGGATTAACAGGAACAAGCTAAAAATTTCAGAATTGCACCTTGCAATGTGGAGATATTACTGTTTGTGCATTTACAATATTCATTGATTTTTGCCATTGAAAAACATGTTTTTCATATACCAGAAATGTTTGAAGCTACTGACTGAATGAAAGGAGCTGGCATCTCACTCTCTTTGAATCTTCTTTATCATGCTAGGATTAGCAGGAAAAAGCAAAAAATTTCAGAATTGCACCTTGCAATGTGGAGATATTACTGTTTGTGCATTTACAATATTCATTGATTTTTGCCATTGAAAAACATGTTTTTCATATACCAGAAATGTTTGAAGCTACTGACTGAATGAAAGGAGCTGGCATCTCACTCTCTTTGAATCTTCTTTATCATGCTAGGATTAACAGGAAAAAGCAAAAAATTTCAGAATTGCACCTTGCAATGTGGAGATATTACTGTTTGTGCATTTACAATATTCATTGATTTTTGCCATTGAAAAACATGTTTTTCATATACCAGAAATGTTTGAAGCTACTGACTGAATGAAAGGAGCTGGCATCTCACTCTCTTTGAATCTTCTTTATCATGCTAGGATTAACAGGAAAAAGCAAAAAATTTCAGAATTGCACCTTGCAATGTGGAGATATTACTGTTTGTGCATTTACAATATTCATTGATTTTTGCCATTGAAAAACGTCCAGAAATGTTTGAAGCTACTGACTGAATGAAAGGAGCTGGCATCTCACTCTCTTTGAATCTTCTTTATCATGCTAAGATTAACAGGAAAAGCTAAAAATTTCAGAATTGCACCGTGCAATGTGGAGATATTACTGTTTGTGCATTTACAATATTCATTGATTTTTGCCATTGAAAAACATGTTTTTCATATACCAGAAATGTTTGAAGCTACTGACTGAATGAAAGGAGCTGGCATCTCACTCTCTTTGAATCTTCTTTATCATGCTAGGATTAGCAGGAAAAAGCAAAAAATTTCAGAATTGCACCTTGCAATGTGGAGATATTACTGTTTGTGCATTTACAATATTCATTGATTTTTGCCATTGAAAAACATGTTTTTCATATACCAGAAATGTTTGAAGCTACTGACTGAATGAAAGGAGCTGGCATCTCACTCTCTTTGAATCTTCTTTATCATGCTAGGATTAGCAGGAAAAAGCAAAAAATTTCAGAATTGCACCTTGCAATGTGGAGATATTACTGTTTGTGCATTTACAATATTCATTGATTTTTGCCATTGAAAAACGTGTTTTTCATATACCAGAAATGTTTGAAGCTACTGACTGAATGAAAGGAGCTGGCATCTCACTCTCTTTGAATCTTTATCATGCTAGGATTAACAGGAAAAAGCTAAAAATTTCAGAATTGCACCGTGCAATGTGGAGATATTACTGTTTGTGCATTTACAATATTCATTGATTTTTGCCATTGAAAAACATGTTTTTCATATACCAGAAATGTTTGAAGCTACTGACTGAATGAAAGGAGCTGGCATCTCACTCTCTTTGAATCTTCTTTATCATGCTAGGATTAGCAGGAAAAAGCAAAAAATTTCAGAATTGCACCTTGCAATGTGGAGATATTACTGTTTGTGCATTTACAATATTCATTGATTTTTGCCATTGAAAAACATGTTTTTCATATACCAGAAATGTTTGAAGCTACTGACTGAATGAAAGGAGCTGGCATCTCACTCTCTTTGAATCTTCTTTATCATGCTAGGATTAACAGGAAAAAGCTAAAAATTTCAGAATTGCACCGTGCAATGTGGAGATATTACTGTTTGTGCATTTACAATATTCATTGATTTTTGCCATTGAAAAACATGTTTTTCATATACCAGAAATGTTTGAAGCTACTGACTGAATGAAAGGAGCTGGCATCTCACTCTCTTTGAATCTTCTTTATCATGCTAGGATTAACAGGAAAAAGCTAAAAATTTCAGAATTGCACCGTGCAATGTGGAGATATTACTGTTTGTGCATTTACAATATTCATTGATTTTTGCCATTGAAAAACATGTTTTTCATATACCAGAAATGTTTGAAGCTACTGACTGAATGAAAGGAGCTGGCATCTCACTCTCTTTGAATCTTCTTTATCATGCTAGGATTAGCAGGAAAAAGCAAAAAATTTCAGAATTGCACCTTGCAATGTGGAGATATTACTGTTTGTGCATTTACAATATTCATTGATTTTTGCCATTGAAAAACATGTTTTTCATATACCAGAAATGTTTGAAGCTACTGACTGAATGAAAGGAGCTGGCATCTCACTCTCTTTGAATCTTCTTTATCATGCTAGGATTAGCAGGAAAAAGCAAAAAATTTCAGAATTGCACCTTGCAATGTGGAGATATTACTGTTTGTGCATTTACAATATTCATTGATTTTTGCCATTGAAAAACATGTTTTTCATATACCAGAAATGTTTGAAGCTACTGACTGAATGAAAGGAGCTGGCATCTCACTCTCTTTGAATCTTCTTTATCATGCTAGGATTAACAGGAAAAAGCTAAAAATTTCAGAATTGCACCGTGCAATGTGGAGATATTACTGTTTGTGCATTTACAATATTCATTGATTTTTGCCATTGAAAAACATGTTTTTCATATACCAGAAATGTTTGAAGCTACTGACTGAATGAAAGGAGCTGGCATCTCACTCTCTTTGAATCTTCTTTATCATGCTAGGATTAGCAGGAAAAAGCAAAAAATTTCAGAATTGCACCTTGCAATGTGGAGATATTACTGTTTGTGCATTTACAATATTCATTGATTTTTGCCATTGAAAAACATGTTTTTCATATACCAGAAATGTTTGAAGCTACTGACTGAATGAAAGGAGCTGGCATCTCACTCTCTTTGAATCTTCTTTATCATGCTAGGATTAACAGGAAAAAGCTAAAAATTTCAGAATTGCACCGTGCAATGTGGAGATATTACTGTTTGTGCATTTACAATATTCATTGATTTTTGCCATTGAAAAACATGTTTTTCATATACCAGAAATGTTTGAAGCTACTGACTGAATGAAAGGAGCTGGCATCTCACTCTCTTTGAATCTTCTTTATCATGCTAGGATTAGCAGGAAAAAGCAAAAAATTTCAGAATTGCACCTTGCAATGTGGAGATATTACTGTTTGTGCATTTACAATATTCATTGATTTTTGCCATTGAAAAACATGTTTTTCATATACCAGAAATGTTTGAAGCTACTGACTGAATGAAAGGAGCTGGCATCTCACTCTCTTTGAATCTTCTTTATCATGCTAGGATTAGCAGGAAAAAGCAAAAAATTTCAGAATTGCACCTTGCAATGTGGAGATATTACTGTTTGTGCATTTACAATATTCATTGATTTTTGCCATTGAAAAACATGTTTTTCATATACCAGAAATGTTTGAAGCTACTGACTGAATGAAAGGAGCTGGCATCTCACTCTCTTTGAATCTTCTTTATCATGCTAGGATTAACAGGAAAAAGCAAAAAATTTCAGAATTGCACCTTGCAATGTGGAGATATTACTGTTTGTGCATTTACAATATTCATTGATTTTTGCCATTGAAAAACATGTTTTTCATATACCAGAAATGTTTGAAGCTACTGACTGAATGAAAGGAGCTGGCATCTCACTCTCTTTGAATCTTCTTTATCATGCTAGGATTAACAGGAAAAAGCTAAAAATTTCAGAATTGCACCGTGCAATGTGGAGATATTACTGTTTGTGCATTTACAATATTCATTGATTTTTGCCATTGAAAAACATGTTTTTCATATACCAGAAATGTTTGAAGCTACTGACTGAATGAAAGGAGCTGGCATCTCACTCTCTTTGAATCTTCTTTATCATGCTAGGATTAGCAGGAAAAAGCAAAAAATTTCAGAATTGCACCTTGCAATGTGGAGATATTACTGTTTGTGCATTTACAATATTCATTGATTTTTGCCATTGAAAAACATGTTTTTCATATACCAGAAATGTTTGAAGCTACTGACTGAATGAAAGGAGCTGGCATCTCACTCTCTTTGAATCTTCTTTATCATGCTAGGATTAGCAGGAAAAAGCAAAAAATTTCAGAATTGCACCTGGCAATGTGGAGATATTACTGTTTGTGCATTTACAATATTCATTGATTTTTGCCATTGAAAAACGTGTTTTTCATATATCAGAAATGTTTGAAGCTACTGACTGAATGAAAGGAGCTGGCATCTCACTCTCTTTGAATCTTTATCATGCTAGGATTAACAGGAAAAAGCTAAAAATTTCAGAATTGCACCGTGCAATGTGGAGATATTACTGTTTGTGCATTTACAATATTCATTGATTTTTGCCATTGAAAAACATGTTTTTCATATACCAGAAATGTTTGAAGCTACTGACTGAATGAAAAGAGCTGGCATCTCACTCTCTTTGAATCTTCTTTATCATGCTAGGATTAGCAGGAAAAAGCAAAAAATTTCAGAATTGCACCTTGCAATGTGGAGATATTACTGTTTGTGCATTTACAATATTCATTGATTTTTGCCATTGAAAAACATGTTTTTCATATACCAGAAATGTTTGAAGCTACTGACTGAATGAAAGGAGCTGGCATCTCACTCTCTTTGAATCTTCTTTATCATGCTAGGATTAACAGGAAAAAGCTAAAAATTTCAGAATTGCACCGTGCAATGTGGAGATATTACTGTTTGTGCATTTACAATATTCATTGATTTTTGCCATTGAAAAACATGTTTTTCATATACCAGAAATGTTTGAAGCTACTGACTGAATGAAAGGAGCTGGCATCTCACTCTCTTTGAATCTTCTTTATCATGCTAGGATTAACAGGAAAAGGCTAAAAATTTCAGAATTGCACCGTGCAATGTGGAGATATTACTGTTTGTGCATTTACAATATTCATTGATTTTTGCCATTGAAAAACATGTTTTTCATATACCAGAAATGTTTGAAGCTACTGACTGAATGAAAGGAGCTGGCATCTCACTCTCTTTGAATCTTCTTTATCATGCTAGGATTAGCAGGAAAAAGCAAAAAATTTCAGAAATGCACCTTGCAATGTGGAGATATTACTGTTTGTGCATTTACAATATTCATTGATTTTTGCCATTGAAAAACATGTTTTTCATATACCAGAAATGTTTGAAGCTACTGACTGAATGAAAGGAGCTGGCATCTCACTCTCTTTGAATCTTCTTTATCATGCTAGGATTAGCAGGAAAAAGCAAAAAATTTCAGAATTGCACCTTGCAATGTGGAGATATTACTGTTTGTGCATTTACAATATTCATTGATTTTTGCCATTGAAAAACATGTTTTTCATATACCAGAAATGTTTGAAGCTACTGACTGAATGAAAGGAGCTGGCATCTCACTCTCTTTGAATCTTCTTTATCATGCTAGGATTAACAGGAAAAAGCAAAAAATTTCAGAATTGCACCGTGCAATGTGGAGATATTACTGTTTGTGCATTTACAATATTCATTGATTTTTGCCATTGAAAAACATGTTTTTCATATACCAGAAATGTTTGAAGCTACTGACTGAATGAAAGGAGCTGGCATCTCACTCTCTTTGAATCTTCTTTATCATGCTAGGATTAGCAGGAAAAAGCAAAAAATTTCAGAATTGCACCTTGCAATGTGGAGATATTACTGTTTGTGCATTTACAATATTCATTGATTTTTGCCATTGAAAAACATGTTTTTCATATACCAGAAATGTTTGAAGCTACTGACTGAATGAAAGGAGCTGGCATCTCACTCTCTTTGAATCTTCTTTATCATGCTAGGATTAACAGGAAAAAGCTAAAAATTTCAGAATTGCACCGTGCAATGTGGAGATATTACTGTTTGTGCATTTACAATATTCATTGATTTTTGCCATTGAAAAACATGTTTTTCATATACCAGAAATGTTTGAAGCTACTGACTGAATGAAAGGAGCTGGCATCTCACTCTCTTTGAATCTTCTTTATCATGCTAGGATTAGCAGGAAAAAGCAAAAAATTTCAGAATTGCACCTTGCAATGTGGAGATATTACTGTTTGTGCATTTACAATATTCATTGATTTTTGCCATTGAAAAACATGTTTTTCATATACCAGAAATGTTTGAAGCTACTGACTGAATGAAAGGAGCTGGCATCTCACTCTCTTTGAATCTTCTTTATCATGCTAGGATTAGCAGGAAAAAGCAAAAAATTTCAGAATTGCACCTTGCAATGTGGAGATATTACTGTTTGTGCATTTACAATATTCATTGATTTTTGCCATTGAAAAACATGTTTTTCATATACCAGAAATGTTTGAAGCTACTGACTGAATGAAAGAAGCTGGCATCTCACTCTCTTTGAATCTTCTTTATCATGCTAGGATTAACAGGAAAAAGCAAAAAATTTCAGAATTGCACCTTGCAATGTGGAGATATTACTGTTTGTGCATTTACAATATTCATTGATTTTTGCCATTGAAAAACATGTTTTTCATATACCAGAAATGTTTGAAGCTACTGACTGAATGAAAGGAGCTGGCATCTCACTCTCTTTGAATCTTCTTTATCATGCTAGGATTAACAGGAAAAAGCTAAAAATTTCAGAATTGCACCGTGCAATGTGGAGATATTACTGTTTGTGCATTTACAATATTCATTGATTTTTGCCATTGAAAAACATGTTTTTCATATACCAGAAATGTTTGAAGCTACTGACTGAATGAAAGGAGCTGGCATCTCACTCTCTTTGAATCTTCTTTATCATGCTAGGATTAGCAGGAAAAAGCAAAAAATTTCAGAATTGCACCTTGCAATGTGGAGATATTACTGTTTGTGCATTTACAATATTCATTGATTTTTGCCATTGAAAAACATGTTTTTCATATACCAGAAATGTTTGAAGCTACTGACTGAATGAAAGGAGCTGGCATCTCACTCTCTTTGAATCTTCTTTATCATGCTAGGATTAACAGGAAAAAGCTAAAAATTTCAGAATTGCACCGTGCAATGTGGAGATATTACTGTTTGTGCATTTACAATATTCATTGATTTTTGCCATTGAAAAACATGTTTTTCATATACCAGAAATGTTTGAAGCTACTGACTGAATTAAAGGAGCTGGCATCTCACTCTCTTTGAATCTTCTTTATCATGCTAGGATTAGCAGGAAAAAGCAAAAAATTTCAGAATTGCACCTTGCAATGTGGAGATATTACTGTTTGTGCATTTACAATATTCATTGATTTTTGCCATTGAAAAACGTTTTTCATATACCAGAAATGTTTGAAGCTACTGACTGAATGAAAGGAGCTGGCATCTCACTCTCTTTGAATCTTCTTTATCATGCTAGGATTAACAGGAAAAAGCAAAAAATTTCAGAATTGCACCTTGCAATGTGGAGATATTACTGTTTGTGCATTTACAATATTCATTGATTTTTGCCATTGAAAAACATGTTTTTCATATACCAGAAATGTTTGAAGCTACTGACTGAATGAAAGGAGCTGGCATCTCACTCTCTTTGAATCTTCTTTATCATGCTAGGATTAACAGGAAAAAGCTAAAAATTTCAGAATTGCACCGTGCAATGTGGAGATATTACTGTTTGTGCATTTACAATATTCATTGATTTTTGCCATTGAAAAACATGTTTTTCATATACCAGAAATGTTTGAAGCTACTGACTGAATGAAAGGAGCTGGCATCTCACTCTCTTTGAATCTTCTTTATCATGCTAGGATTAGCAGGAAAAAGCTAAAAATTTCAGAATTGCACCTTGCAATGTGGAGATATTACTGTTTGTGCATTTACAATATTCATTGATTTTTGCCATTGAAAAACATGTTTTTCATATACCAGAAATGTTTGAAGCTACTGACTGAATGAAAGGAGCTGGCATCTCACTCTCTTTGAATCTTCTTTATCATGCTAGGATTAGCAGGAAAAAGCAAAAAATTTCAGAATTGCACCTTGCAATGTGGAGATATTACTGTTTGTGCATTTACAATATTCATTGATTTTTGCCATTGAAAAACATGTTTTTCATATACCAGAAATGTTTGAAGCTACTGACTGAATGAAAGGAGCTGGCATCTCACTCTCTTTGAATCTTCTTTATCATGCTAGGATTAGCAGGAAAAAGCAAAAAATTTCAGAATTGCACCTTGCAATGTGGAGATATTACTGTTTGTGCATTTACAATATTCATTGATTTTTGCCATTGAAAAACATGTTTTTCATATACCAGAAATGTTTGAAGCTACTGACTGAATGAAAGGAGCTGGCATCTCACTCTCTTTGAATCTTCTTTATCATGCTAGGATTAACAGGAAAAAGCTAAAAATTTCAGAATTGCACCGTGCAATGTGGAGATATTACTGTTTGTGCATTTACAATATTCATTGATTTTTGCCATTGAAAAACATGTTTTTCATATACCAGAAATGTTTGAAGCTACTGACTGAATGAAAGGAGCTGGCATCTCACTCTCTTTGAATCTTCTTTATCATGCTAGGATTAGCAGGAAAAAGCAAAAAATTTCAGAATTGCACCTTGCAATGTGGAGATATTACTGTTTGTGCATTTACAATATTCATTGATTTTTGCCATTGAAAAACATGTTTTTCATATACCAGAAATGTTTGAAGCTACTGACTGAATGAAAGGAGCTGGCATCTCACTCTCTTTGAATCTTCTTTATCATGCTAGGATTAACAGGAAAAAGCTAAAAATTTCAGAATTGCACCGTGCAATGTGGAGATATTACTGTTTGTGCATTTACAATATTCATTAATTTTTGCCATTGAAAAACATGTTTTTCATATACCAGAAATGTTTGAAGCTACTGACTGAATGAAAGGAGCTGGCATCTCACTCTCTTTGAATCTTCTTTATCATGCTAGGATTAGCAGGAAAAAGCAAAAAATTTCAGAATTGCACCTTGCAATGTGGAGATATTACTGTTTGTGCATTTACAATATTCATTGATTTTTGCCATTGAAAAACATGTTTTTCATATACCAGAAATGTTTGAAGCTACTGACTGAATGAAAGGAGCTGGCATCTCACTCTCTTTGAATCTTCTTTATCATGCTAGGATTAACAGGAAAAAGCAAAAAATTTCAGAATTGCACCTTGCAATGTGGAGATATTACTGTTTGTGCATTTACAATATTCATTGATTTTTGCCATTGAAAAACGTTTTTCATATACCAGAAATGTTTGAAGCTACTGACTGAATGAAAGGAGCTGGCATCTCACTCTCTTTGAATCTTCTTTATCATGCTAGGATTAACAGGAAAAAGCTAAAAATTTCAGAATTGCACCGTGCAATGTGGAGATACTACTGTTTGTGCATTTACAATATTCATTGATTTTTGCCATTGAAAAACATGTTTTTCATATACCAGAAATGTTTGAAGCTACTGACTGAATGAAAGGAGCTGGCATCTCACTCTCTTTGAATCTTCTTTATCATGCTAGGATTAGCAGGAAAAAGCAAAAAATTTCAGAATTGCACCTTGCAATGTGGAGATATTACTGTTTGTGCATTTACAATATTCATTGATTTTTGCCATTGAAAAACATGTTTTTCATATACCAGAAATGTTTGAAGCTACTGACTGAATGAAAGGAGCTGGCATCTCACTCTCTTTGAATCTTCTTTATCATGCTAGGATTAACAGGAAAAAGCTAAAAATTTCAGAATTGCACCGTGCAATGTGGAGATATTACTGTTTGTGCATTTACAATATGCATTGATTTTTGCCATTGAAAAACATGTTTTTCATATACCAGAAATGTTTGAAGCTACTGACTGAATGAAAGGAGCTGGCATCTCACTCTCTTTGAATCTTCTTTATCATGCTAGGATTAGCAGGAAAAAGCAAAAAATTTCAGAATTGCACCTTGCAATGTGGAGATATTACTGTTTGTGCATTTACAATATTCATTGATTTTTGCCATTGAAAAACATGTTTTTCATATACCAGAAATGTTTGAAGCTACTGACTGAATGAAAGGAGCTGGCATCTCACTCTCTTTGAATCTTCTTTATCATGCTAGGATTAACAGGAAAAAGCTAAAAATTTCAGAATTGCACCGTGCAATGTGGAGATATTACTGTTTGTGCATTTACAATATTCATTGATTTTTGCCATTGAAAAACATGTTTCTCATATACCAGAAATGTTTGAAGCTACTGACTGAATGAAAGGAGCTGGCATCTCACTCTCTTTGAATCTTCTTTATCATGCTAGGATTAGCAGGAAAAAGCAAAAAATTTCAGAATTGCACCTTGCAATGTGGAGATATTACTGTTTGTGCATTTACAATATTCATTGATTTTTGCCATTGAAAAACATGTTTTTCATATACCAGAAATGTTTGAAGCTACTGACTGAATGAAAGGAGCTGGCATCTCACTCTCTTTGAATCTTCTTTATCATGCTAGGATTAACAGGAAAAAGCTAAAAATTTCAGAATTGCACCGTGCAATGTGGAGATATTACTGTTTGTGCATTTACAATATTCATTGATTTTTGCCATTGAAAAACATGTTTTTCATATACCAGAAATGTTTGAAGCTACTGACTGAATGAAAGGAGCTGGCATCTCACTCTCTTTGAATCTTCTTTATCATGCTAGGATTAGCAGGAAAAAGCAAAAAATTTCAGAATTGCACCTTGCAATGTGGAGATATTACTGTTTGTGCATTTACAATATTCATTGATTTTTGCCATTGAAAAACATGTTTTTCATATACCAGAAATGTTTGAAGCTACTGACTGAATGAAAGGAGCTGGCATCTCACTCTCTTTGAATCTTCTTTATCATGCTAGGATTAGCAGGAAAAAGCAAAAAATTTCAGAATTGCACCTTGTAATGTGGAGATATTACTGTTTGTGCATTTACAATATTCATTGATTTTTGCCATTGAAAAACATGTTTTTCATATACCAGAAATGTTTGAAGCTACTGACTGAATGAAAGGAGCTGGCATCTCACTCTCTTTGAATCTTCTTTATCATGCTAGGATTAACAGGAAAAAGCTAAAAATTTCAGAATTGCACCGTGCAATGTGGAGATATTACTGTTTGTGCATTTACAATATTCATTGATTTTTGCCATTGAAAAACATGTTTTTCATATACCAGAAATGTTTGAAGCTACTGACTGAATGAAAGGAGCTGGCATCTCACTCTCTTTGAATCTTCTTTATCATGCTAGGATTAGCAGGAAAAAGCAAAAAATTTCAGAATTGCACCTTGCAATGTGGAGATATTACTGTTTGTGCATTTACAATATTCATTGATTTTTGCCATTGAAAAACATGTTTTTCATATACCAGAAATGTTTGAAGCTACTGACTGAATGAAAGGAGCTGGCATCTCACTCTCTTTGAATCTTCTTTATCATGCTAGGATTAACAGGAAAAAGCTAAAAATTTCAGAATTGCACCGTGCAATGTGGAGATATTACTGTTTGTGCATTTACAATATTCATTGATTTTTGCCATTGAAAAACATGTTTTTCATATACCAGAAATGTTTGAAGCTACTGACTGAATGAAAGGAGCTGGCATCTCACTCTCTTTGAATCTTCTTTATCATGCTAGGATTAACAGGAAAAAGCTAAAAATTTCAGAATTGCACCGTGCAATGTGGAGATATTACTGTTTGTGCATTTACAATATTCATTGATTTTTGCCATTGAAAAACATGTTTTTCATATACCAGAAATGTTTGAAGCTACTGACTGAATGAAAGGAGCTGGCATCTCACTCTCTTTGAATCTTCTTTATCATGCTAGGATTAGCAGCAAAAAGAAAAAAAAAATAACAGAATTGCACCTTGCAATGTGGAGATATTACTGTTTGTGCATTTACAATATTCATTGATTTTTGCCATTGAAAAACATGTTTTTCATATACCAGAAATGTTTGAAGCTACTGACTGAATGAAAGGAGCTGGCATCTCACTCTCTTTGAATCTTCTTTATCATGCTAGGATTAACAGGAAAAAGCTAAAAATTTCAGAATTGCACCGTGCAATGTGGAGATATTACTGTTTGTGCATTTACAATATTCATTGATTTTTGCCATTGAAAAACATGTTTTTCATATACCAGAAATGTTTGAAGCTACTGACTGAATGAAAGGAGCTGGCATCTCACTCTCTTTGAATCTTCTTTATCATGCTAGGATTAGCAGGAAAAAGCAAAAAATTTCAGAATTGCACCTTGCAATGTGGAGATATTACTGTTTGTGCATTTACAATATTCATTGATTTTTGCCATTGAAAAACATGTTTTTCATATACCAGAAATGTTTGAAGCTACTGACTGAATGAAAGGAGCTGGCATCTCACTCTCTTTGAATCTTCTTTATCATGCTAGGATTAGCAGGAAAAAGCAAAAAATTTCAGAATTGCACCTTGCAATGTGGAGATATTACTGTTTGTGCATTTACAATATTCATTGATTTTTGCCATTGAAAAACATGTTTTTCATATACCAGAAATGTTTGAAGCTACTGACTGAATGAAAGGAGCTGGCATCTCACTCTCTTTGAATCTTCTTTATCATGCTAGGATTAACAGGAAAAAGTAAAAAATTTCAGAATTGCACCTTGCAATGTGGAGATATTACTGTTTGTGCATTTACAATATTCATTGATTTTTGCCATTGAAAAACATGTTTTTCATATACCAGAAATGTTTGAAGCTACTGACTGAATGAAAGGAGCTGGCATCTCACTCTCTTTGAATCTTCTTTATCATGCTAGGATTAACAGGAAAAAGCTAAAAATTTCAGAATTGCACTGTGCAATGTGGAGATATTACTGTTTGTGCATTTACAATATTCATTGATTTTTGCCATTGAAAAACATGTTTTTCATATACCAGAAATGTTTGAAGCTACTGACTGAATGAAAGGAGCTGGCATCTCACTCTCTTTGAATCTTCTTTATCATGCTAGGATTAGCAGGAAAAAGCAAAAAATTTCAGAATTGCACCTTGCAATGTGGAGATATTACTGTTTGTGCATTTACAATATTCATTGATTTTTGCCATTGAAAAACATGTTTTTCATATACCAGAAATGTTTGAAGCTACTGACTGAATGAAAGGAGCTGGCATCTCACTCTCTTTGAATCTTCTTTATCATGCTAGGATTAACAGGAAAAAGCTAAAAATTTCAGAATTGCACCGTGCAATGTGGAGATATTACTGTTTGTGCATTTACAATATTCATTGATTTTTGCCATTGAAAAACATGTTTTTCATATACCAGAAATGTTTGAAGCTACTGACTGAATGAAAGGAGCTGGCATCTCACTCCTCTTTGAATCTTCTTTATCATGCTAGGATTAGCAGGAAAAAGCAAAAAATTTCAGAATTGCACCTTGCAATGTGGAGATATTACTGTTTGTGCATTTACAATATTCATTGATTTTTGCCATTGAAAAACATGTTTTTCATATACCAGAAATGTTTGAAGCTACTGACTGAATGAAAGGAGCTGGCATCTCACTCTCTTTGAATCTTCTTTATCATGCTAGGATTAACAGGAAAAAGCTAAAAATTTCAGAATTGCACCGTGCAATG
Organism: Phyllobates terribilis; assembly: GCF_046119375.1. Lineage (NCBI taxonomy): Eukaryota > Metazoa > Chordata > Amphibia > Anura > Dendrobatidae > Phyllobates > Phyllobates terribilis. The sequence goes on along the minus strand of NW_027369733.1, from coordinate 9,376 downwards.
TGGAGATATTACTGTTTGTGCATTTACAATATTCATTGATTTTTGCCATTGAAAAACATGTTTTTCATATACCAGAAATGTTTGAAGCTACTGACTGAATGAAAGGAGCTGGCATCTCACTCTCTTTGAATCTTCTTTATCATGCTAGGATTAGCAGGAAAAAGCAAAAAATTTCAGAATTGCACCTTGCAATGTGGAGATATTACTGTTTGTGCATTTACAATATTCATTGATTTTTGCCATTGAAAAACATGTTTTTCATATACCAGAAATGTTTGAAGCTACTGACTAAATGAAAGGAGCTGGCATCTCACTCTCTTTGAATCTTCTTTATCATGCTAGGATTAACAGGAAAAAGCAAAAAATTTCAGAATTGCACCTTGCAATGTGGAGATATTACTGTTTGTGCATTTACAATATTCATTGATTTTTGCCATTGAAAAACATGTTTTTCATATACCAGAAATGTTTGAAGCTACTGACTGAATGAAAGGAGCTGGCATCTCACTCTCTTTGAATCTTCTTTATCATGCTAGGATTAGCAGGAAAAAGCAAAAAATTTCAGAATTGCACCTTGCAATGTGGAGATATTACTGTTTGTGCATTTACAATATTCATTGATTTTTGCCATTGAAAAACATGTTTTTCATATACCAGAAATGTTTGAAGCTACTGACTGAATGAAAGGAGCTGGCATCTCACTCTCTTTGAATCTTCTTTATCATGCTAGGATTAACAGGAAAAAGCTAAAAATTTCAGAATTGCACCGTGCAATGTGGAGATATTACTGTTTGTGCATTTACAATATTCATTGATTTTTGCCATTGAAAAACATGTTTTTCATATACCAGAAATGTTTGAAGCTACTGACTGAATGAAAGGAGCTGGCATCTCACTCTCTTTGAATCTTCTTTATCATGCTAGGATTAACAGGAAAAAGCTAAAAATTTCAGAATTGCACCGTGCAATGTGGAGATATTACTGTTTGTGCATTTACAATATTCATTGATTTTTGCCATTGAAAAACATGTTTTTCATATACCAGAAATGTTTGAAGCTACTGACTGAATGAAAGGAGCTGGCATCTCACTCTCTTTGAATCTTCTTTATCATGCTAGGATTAGCAGCAAAAAGCAAAAAATTTCAGAATTGCACCTTGCAATGTGGAGATATTACTGTTTGTGCATTTACAATATTCATTGATTTTTGCCATTGAAAAACATGTTTTTCATATACCAGAAATGTTTGAAGCTACTGACTGAATGAAAGGAGCTGGCATCTCACTCTCTTTGAATCTTCTTTATCATGCTAGGATTAACAGGAAAAAGCTAAAAATTTCAGAATTGCACTGTGCAATGTGGAGATATTACTGTTTGTGCATTTACAATATTCATTGATTTTTGCCATTGAAAAACATGTTTTTCATATACCAGAAATGTTTGAAGCTACTGACTGAATGAAAGGAGCTGGCATCTCACTCTCTTTGAATCTTCTTTATCATGCTAGGATTAGCAGGAAAAAGCAAAAAATTTCAGAATTGCACCTTGCAATGTGGAGATATTACTGTTTGTGCATTTACAATATTCATTGATTTTTGCCATTGAAAAACATGTTTTTCATATACCAGAAATGTTTGAAGCTACTGACTGAATGAAAGGAGCTGGCATCTCACTCTCTTTGAATCTTCTTTATCATGCTAGGATTAACAGGAAAAAGCTAAAAATTTCAGAATTGCACCGTGCAATGTGGAGATATTACTGTTTGTGCATTTACAATATTCATTGATTTTTGCCATTGAAAAACATGTTTTTCATATACCAGAAATGTTTGAAGCTACTGACTGAATGAAAGGAGCTGGCATCTCACTCCTCTTTGAATCTTCTTTATCATGCTAGGATTAGCAGGAAAAAGCAAAAAATTTCAGAATTGCACCTTGCAATGTGGAGATATTACTGTTTGTGCATTTACAATATTCATTGATTTTTGCCATTGAAAAACATGTTTTTCATATACCAGAAATGTTTGAAGCTACTGACTGAATGAAAGGAGCTGGCATCTCACTCTCTTTGAATCTTCTTTATCATGCTAGGATTAACAGGAAAAAGCTAAAAATTTCAGAATTGCACCGTGCAATGTGGAGATATTACTGTTTGTGCATTTACAATATTCATTGATTTTTGCCATTGAAAAACATGTTTTTCATATACCAGAAATGTTTGAAGCTACTGACTGAATGAAAGGAGCTGGCATCTCACTCTCTTTGAATCTTCTTTATCATGCTAGGATTAGCAGGAAAAAGCAAAAAATTTCAGAATTGCACCTTGCAATGTGGAGATATTACTGTTTGTGCATTTACAATATTCATTGATTTTTGCCATTGAAAAACATGTTTTTCATATACCAGAAATGTTTGAAGCTACTGACTAAATGAAAGGAGCTGGCATCTCACTCTCTTTGAATCTTCTTTATCATGCTAGGATTAACAGGAAAAAGCAAAAAATTTCAGAATTGCACCTTGCAATGTGGAGATATTACTGTTTGTGCATTTACAATATTCATTGATTTTTGCCATTGAAAAACATGTTTTTCATATACCAGAAATGTTTGAAGCTACTGACTGAATGAAAGGAGCTGGCATCTCACTCTCTTTGAATCTTCTTTATCATGCTAGGATTAGCAGGAAAAAGCAAAAAATTTCAGAATTGCACCTTGCAATGTGGAGATATTACTGTTTGTGCATTTACAATATTCATTGATTTTTGCCATTGAAAAACATGTTTTTCATATACCAGAAATGTTTGAAGCTACTGACTGAATGAAAGGAGCTGGCATCTCACTCTCTTTGAATCTTCTTTATCATGCTAGGATTAACAGGAAAAAGCTAAAAATTTCAGAATTGCACCGTGCAATGTGGAGATATTACTGTTTGTGCATTTACAATATTCATTGATTTTTGCCATTGAAAAACATGTTTTTCATATACCAGAAATGTTTGAAGCTACTGACTGAATGAAAGGAGCTGGCATCTCACTCTCTTTGAATCTTCTTTATCATGCTAGGATTAACAGGAAAAAGCTAAAAATTTCAGAATTGCACCGTGCAATGTGGAGATATTACTGTTTGTGCATTTACAATATTCATTGATTTTTGCCATTGAAAAACATGTTTTTCATATACCAGAAATGTTTGAAGCTACTGACTGAATGAAAGGAGCTGGCATCTCACTCTCTTTGAATCTTCTTTATCATGCTAGGATTAGCAGCAAAAAGCAAAAAATTTCAGAATTGCACCTTGCAATGTGGAGATATTACTGTTTGTGCATTTACAATATTCATTGATTTTTGCCATTGAAAAACATGTTTTTCATATACCAGAAATGTTTGAAGCTACTGACTGAATGAAAGGAGCTGGCATCTCACTCTCTTTGAATCTTCTTTATCATGCTAGGATTAACAGGAAAAAGCTAAAAATTTCAGAATTGCACCGTGCAATGTGGAGATATTACTGTTTGTGCATTTACAATATTCATTGATTTTTGCCATTGAAAAACATGTTTTTCATATACCAGAAATGTTTGAAGCTACTGACTGAATGAAAGGAGCTGGCATCTCACTCTCTTTGAATCTTCTTTATCATGCTAGGATTAGCAGGAAAAAGCAAAAAATTTCAGAATTGCACCTTGCAATGTGGAGATATTACTGTTTGTGCATTTACAATATTCATTGATTTTTGCCATTGAAAAACATGTTTTTCATATACCAGAAATGTTTGAAGCTACTGACTGAATGAAAGGAGCTGGCATCTCACTCTCTTTGAATCTTCTTTACCATGCTAGGATTAGCAGGAAAAAGCAAAAAATTTCAGAATTGCACCTTGCAATGTGGAGATATTACTGTTTGTGCATTTACAATATTCATTGATTTTTGCCATTGAAAAACATGTTTTTCATATACCAGAAATGTTTGAAGCTACTGACTGAATGAAAGGAGCTGGCATCTCACTCTCTTTGAATCTTCTTTATCATGCTAGGATTAACAGGAAAAAGTAAAAAATTTCAGAATTGCACCGTGCAATGTGGAGATATTACTGTTTGTGCATTTACAATATTCATTGATTTTTGCCATTGAAAAACATGTTTTTCATATACCAGAAATGTTTGAAGCTACTGACTGAATGAAAGGAGCTGGCATCTCACTCTCTTTGAATCTTCTTTATCATGCTAGGATTAACAGGAAAAAGCTAAAAATTTCAGAATTGCACCGTGCAATGTGGAGATATTACTGTTTGTGCATTTACAATATTCATTGATTTTTGCCATTGAAAAACATGTTTTTCATATACCAGAAATGTTTGAAGCTACTGACTGAATGAAAGGAGCTGGCATCTCACTCTCTTTGAATCTTCTTTATCATGCTAGGATTAGCAGGAAAAAGCAAAAAATTTCAGAATTGCACCTTGCAATGTGGAGATATTACTGTTTGTGCATTTACAATATTCATTGATTTTTGCCATTGAAAAACATGTTTTTCATATACCAGAAATGTTTGAAGCTACTGACTGAATGAAAGGAGCTGGCATCTCACTCTCTTTGAATCTTCTTTATCATGCTAGGATTAACAGGAAAAAGCTAAAAATTTCAGAATTGCACCGTGCAATGTGGAGATATTACTGTTTGTGCATTTACAATATTCATTGATTTTTGCCATTGAAAAACATGTTTTTCATATACCAGAAATGTTTGAAGCTACTGACTGAATGAAAGGAGCTGGCATCTCACTCCTCTTTGAATCTTCTTTATCATGCTAGGATTAGCAGGAAAAAGCAAAAAATTTCAGAATTGCACCTTGCAATGTGGAGATATTACTGTTTGTGCATTTACAATATTCATTGATTTTTGCCATTGAAAAACATGTTTTTCATATACCAGAAATGTTTGAAGCTACTGACTGAATGAAAGGAGCTGGCATCTCACTCTCTTTGAATCTTCTTTATCATGCTAGGATTAACAGGAAAAAGCTAAAAATTTCAGAATTGCACCGTGCAATGTGGAGATATTACTGTTTGTGCATTTACAATATTCATTGATTTTTGCCATTGAAAAACATGTTTTTCATATACCAGAAATGTTTGAAGCTACTGACTGAATGAAAGGAGCTGGCATCTCACTCTCTTTGAATCTTCTTTATCATGCTAGGATTAGCAGGAAAAAGCAAAAAATTTCAGAATTGCACCTTGCAATGTGGAGATATTACTGTTTGTGCATTTACAATATTCATTGATTTTTGCCATTGAAAAACATGTTTTTCATATACCAGAAATGTTTGAAGCTACTGACTAAATGAAAGGAGCTGGCATCTCACTCTCTTTGAATCTTCTTTATCATGCTAGGATTAACAGGAAAAAGCAAAAAATTTCAGAATTGCACCTTGCAATGTGGAGATATTCTGTTTGTGCATTTACAATATTCATTGATTTTTGCCATTGAAAAACATGTTTTTCATATACCAGAAATGTTTGAAGCTACTGACTGAATGAAAGGAGCTGGCATCTCACTCTCTTTGAATCTTCTTTATCATGCTAGGATTAACAGGAAAAAGCTAAAAATTTCAGAATTGCACCGTGCAATGTGGAGATATTACTGTTTGTGCATTTACAATATTCATTGATTTTTGCCATTGAAAAACATGTTTTTCATATACCAGAAATGTTTGAAGCTACTGACTGAATGAAAGGAGCTGGCATCTCACTCTCTTTGAATCTTCTTTATCATGCTAGGATTAGCAGGAAAAAGCAAAAAATTTCAGAATTGCACCTTGCAATGTGGAGATATTACTGTTTGTGCATTTACAATATTCATTGATTTTTGCCATTGAAAAACATGTTTTTCATATACCAGAAATGTTTGAAGCTACTGACTGAATGAAAGGAGCTGGCATCTCACTCTCTTTGAATCTTCTTTATCATGCTAGGATTAACAGGAAAAAGCTAAAAATTTCAGAATTGCACCGTGCAATGTGGAGATATTACTGTTTGTGCATTTACAATATTCATTGATTTTTGCCATTGAAAAACATGTTTTTCATATACCAGAAATGTTTGAAGCTACTGACTGAATGAAAGGAGCTGGCATCTCACTCTCTTTGAATCTTCTTTATCATGCTAGGATTAGCAGGAAAAAGCAAAAAATTTCAGAATTGCACCTTGCATTGTGGAGATATTACTGTTTGTGCATTTACAATATTCATTGATTTTTGCCATTGAAAAACATGTTTTTCATATACCAGAAATGTTTGAAGCTACTGACTGAATGAAAGGAGCTGGCATCTCACTCTCTTTGAATCTTCTTTATCATGCTAGGATTAACAGGAAAAAGCAAAAAATTTCAGAATTGCACCTTGCAATGTGGAGATATTACTGTTTGTGCATTTACAATATTCATTGATTTTTGCCATTGAAAAACATGTTTTTCATATACCAGAAATGTTTGAAGCTACTGACTGAATGAAAGGAGCTGGCATCTCACTCTCTTTGAATCTTCTTTATCATGCTAGGATTAACAGGAAAAAGCTAAAAATTTCAGAATTGCACCGTGCAATGTGGAGATATTACTGTTTGTGCATTTACAATATTCATTGATTTTTGCCATTGAAAAACATGTTTTTCATATACCAGAAATGTTTGAAGCTACTGACTGAATGAAAGGAGCTGGCATCTCACTCTCTTTGAATCTTCTTTATCATGCTAGGATTAGCAGGAAAAAGCAAAAAATTTCAGAATTGCACCTTGCAATGTGGAGATATTACTGTTTGTGCATTTACAATATTCATTGATTTTTGCCATTGAAAAACATGTTTTTCATATACCAGAAATGTTTGAAGCTACTGACTGAATGAAAGGAGCTGGCATCTCACTCTCTTTGAATCTTCTTTATCATGCTAGGATTAACAGGAAAAAGCTAAAAATTTCAGAATTGCACCGTGCAATGTGGAGATATTACTGTTTGTGCATTTACAATATTCATTGATTTTTGCCATTGAAAAACATGTTTTTCATATACCAGAAATGTTTGAAGCTACTGACTGAATGAAAGGAGCTGGCATCTCACTCTCTTTGAATCTTCTTTATCATGCTAGGATTAGCAGGAAAAAGCAAAAAATTTCAGAATTGCACCTTGCAATGTGGAGATATTACTGTTTGTGCATTTACAATATTCATTGATTTTTGCCATTGAAAAACATGTTTTTCATATACCAGAAATGTTTGAAGCTACTGACTGAATGAAAGGAGCTGGCATCTCACTCTCTTTGAATCTTCTTTATCATGCTAGGATTAACAGGAAAAAGCTAAAAATTTCAGAATTGCACCGTGCAATGTGGAGATATTACTGTTTGTGCATTTACAATATTCATTGATTTTTGCCATTGAAAAACATGTTTTTCATATACCAGAAATGTTTGAAGCTACTGACTGAATGAAAGGAGCTGGCATCTCACTCCTCTTTGAATCTTCTTTATCATGCTAGGATTAGCAGGAAAAAGCAAAAAATTTCAGAATTGCACCTTGCAATGTGGAGATATTACTGTTTGTGCATTTACAATATTCATTGATTTTTGCCATTGAAAAACATGTTTTTCATATACCAGAAATGTTTGAAGCTACTGACTGAATGAAAGGAGCTGGCATCTCACTCTCTTTGAATCTTCTTTATCATGCTAGGATTAACAGGAAAAAGCTAAAAATTTCAGAATTGCACCGTGCAATGTGGAGATATTACTGTTTGTGCATTTACAATATTCATTGATTTTTGCCATTGAAAAACATGTTTTTCATATACCAGAAATGTTTGAAGCTACTGACTGAATGAAAGGAGCTGGCATCTCACTCTCTTTGAATCTTCTTTATCATGCTAGGATTAGCAGGAAAAAGCAAAAAATTTCAGAATTGCACCTTGCAATGTGGAGATATTACTGTTTGTGCATTTACAATATTCATTGATTTTTGCCATTGAAAAACATGTTTTTCATATACCAGAAATGTTTGAAGCTACTGACTAAATGAAAGGAGCTGGCATCTCACTCTCTTTGAATCTTCTTTATCATGCTAGGATTAACAGGAAAAAGCAAAAAATTTCAGAATTGCACCTTGCAATGTGGAGATATTACTGTTTGTGCATTTACAATATTCATTGATTTTTGCCATTGAAAAACATGTTTTTCATATACCAGAAATGTTTGAAGCTACTGACTGAATGAAAGGAGCTGGCATCTCACTCTCTTTGAATCTTCTTTATCATGCTAGGATTAACAGGAAAAAGCTAAAAATTTCAGAATTGCACCGTGCAATGTGGAGATATTACTGTTTGTGCATTTACAATATTCATTGATTTTTGCCATTGAAAAACATGTTTTTCATATACCAGAAATGTTTGAAGCTACTGACTGAATGAAAGGAGCTGGCATCTCACTCTCTTTGAATCTTCTTTATCATGCTAGGATTAGCAGGAAAAAGCTAAAAATTTCAGAATTGCACCTTGCAATGTGGAGATATTACTGTTTGTGCATTTACAATATTCATTGATTTTTGCCATTGAAAAACATGTTTTTCATATACCAGAAATGTTTGAAGCTACTGACTGAATGAAAGGAGCTGGCATCTCACTCTCTTTGAATCTTCTTTATCATGCTAGGATTAACAGGAAAAAGCTAAAAATTTCAGAATTGCACCGTGCAATGTGGAGATATTACTGTTTGTGCATTTACAATATTCATTGATTTTTGCCATTGAAAAACATGTTTTTCATATACCAGAAATGTTTGAAGCTACTGACTGAATGAAAGGAGCTGGCATCTCACTCTCTTTGAATCTTCTTTATCATGCTAGGATTAGCAGGAAAAAGCAAAAAATTTCAGAATTGCACCTTGCAATGTGGAGATATTACTGTTTGTGCATTTACAATATTCATTGATTTTTGCCATTGAAAAACATGTTTTTCATATACCAGAAATGTTTGAAGCTACTGACTGAATGAAAGGAGCTGGCATCTCACTCTCTTTGAATCTTCTTTATCATGCTAGGATTAACAGGAAAAAGCAAAAAATTTCAGAATTGCACCTTGCAATGTGGAGATATTACTGTTTGTGCATTTACAATATTCATTGATTTTTGCCATTGAAAAACATGTTTTTCATATACCAGAAATGTTTGAAGCTACTGACTGAATGAAAGGAGCTGGCATCTCACTCTCTTTGAATCTTCTTTATCATGCTAGGATTAACAGGAAAAAGCTAAAAATTTCAGAATTGCACCGTGCAATGTGGAGATATTACTGTTTGTGCATTTACAATATTCATTGATTTTTGCCATTGAAAAACATGTT